>NC_057803.1:207160004-207330071 GCF_018294505.1 Triticum aestivum | reverse complement strand
CCGCCGCCGCCACAGGAGGTCGCTGGCGACGCCCCGACTCCGGCCGGCCTCCTCTCCCCATCTCCAGCAAGCCCCGGCCGGGCCTCCCTCCTCCTCCGGCGAGGAGCTCCGGCGAGAGCCCGGCCACCTCGGTTCACGCCCCGCCCCGATCCAGATCTGTTTTCAGGGTTGACCTAATTTTTTTCTCTAAGTCCCAGAATTTTTAGTCCATATGCTCCTATTCGCGGCTCCGTAACTTTGCGTCCGTAGCTCCGATTCATGCATATAGCATATAAAAATGTTCATCTCAGAGAGTACATCATTTCATTCCATTGCATAATTTTCATTTGAGCTCAACTTGATGCCCGAAATGATGTTAGAAGAGGGCTACTTGAGTTAATTGTCAGATCTGTTACTCCGTTTAGCACTTTTGTCATTTTTGCCATGATTAATGTGTGCATGATATGCCCGTGAGTTCTTCATATGTTTCGTTAAGGGTTTTGTCATCTTTCCAGAGGTGCAACCCATGTATTTTTAGGATGTGTGTGGTGACTTGTGCAAGCTTGCAAAGTGGTGCACTTGCTAATTCTGTTTTCAGGTCCTTAGTATTTTCACCAAGTCCTGGGATTGTTTATCTCATGATGCCATATGTTCATGTTGTTTCCTAGTGATCCGTGCCTCTTTTGAGGATGATCAGTAAGGGAGTTTTGTTAATATTGTAGTGCTCTATCCATCAATGTCTTTGTGTGCAATTATGGAGCAACCTAGCTTGAGTCAATCGAGCTCTACTTTTGCTTCGTTGCGAATCTGGGCAGATCGTCAACTTGTTTGCGATTTTGCCGATGTTATTGTAGTTGATCTGTGCATGCTATGCCATTGTTCTTGCCATGTATAGCTTGAATTTTGTGCCTTCTTAAGGGATGTATTCTTGTCTTGCCATGACTTGCACCGTGGTGAGTGCATCGAGCTCGTAAACATGCCTTCGTGAGTTATGTTTCAGCATGACCCAGTTTTCACTAAGTCTGAAAACTGATTATGTTTTTGCTCTGTTCGTGTGCTTGTTAGTATATTTTGTGATCACTTTTGGCTCAAGGTCACTAAGGGACTTTTGTTAAGCTTGTTGAGTAGCTCCATGCCATGTCTTTCTTTGTCATGTTCAGGTCCTATAGCATGTTGTTTTGTTGCTCCGAAGAGGGCTATATGATCTAAAATTCCAGACAAGTGTTAATTTCACTAAGTCTGAGATCTGTTTACCATTTGCGTTTTTGCCATGCTTGTTTGAACCTGTTAATGGATGAATTGGCCGTAGACCAGTGCTAGACTTTTGTTAAGCATCTTGTTTGCATCCCTGCCATGTATTTTTTTGTCATGTTTCGGTACTGTAGCATGTTCATCTCGTTGCATTTAGATGCCTACTTGCTGTAAATCGCAGACCGGTGTCATTTTTGAAACACTTGCCATTTCCAAACCGTAACTCTGATTCCGGCGTTCTTTATATCGTTTTCAAGCGATTTCATCTCATCTTTCCAGTGGCACCCTTGGAATTCCAAGTTGAGGCCAGCTTCATGCATTTCCTGTCATATCTTGCATTTTGCATCCCGCATCGCATCCCGCATAGCATATCATCTTTGCATCGTGTTGTTTGAGTTTGCACGTGGTTGATTGTGTCCTTGTTGCTTGTTTGTCTTGTTTGGGTAGACCCGGGAGACGAGTTCGCTAACGAGGAGCCCGTTGAGTTTGCTTTTGAGGATCCAGTCAACTCTGACAACTGTGCAGGCAAGATGATCCTACCCTCCAAATCACTACTATCTTTGCTATGCTAGTTGCTCGCTCTTTTGCTGTGCCATTGCTACGATGCCTACCACTTGCTTGAAAGCCTCCCAAATTGCCATGTCAAACCTCTAACCCACCTTGGTCCTAGCAAACCGTTGATTGGCTATGTTACCGCTTTGCTCAGCCCCTCTTATAGCGTTGCTAGTTGCAGGTGAAGATTGGAGGCCGTTCCTTGTTGGAACATTTATTTACTTGTTGGGGATATCATTATATTGCCTTGTTATCTTAATGCATCTATATACTTGGTAAAGGGTGGAAGGCTCGGCCTCTCGCCTAGTGTTTTGTTCCACTCTTGCCGCCCTAGTTTCCGTCATATCGGTGTTATGTTCCCGGTTTTTGTGTTCCTTACGCGGTTGGGTTATAATGGGAACCCCTTGATAGTTCTCCTTGATTAAAGCTTTTCCAGCAATGCCCAACATTGGTCTTACCATTCGCCACCTAGCCTTTTCTTTCCCTTGGGTTCTGCAGACTCAAGGGTCATCTTATTTTAACCCCCCGGGCCAGTGCTCCTCTGAGTGTTGGTCCAACCGAGCGATGTCCGGGGCTACCAGGGGCAACTCTGGGCTGGCCTACCCGACATCTTGCTCATCTGAGTGTGCCCTGAGAAAGAGATATGTGCAGCTCCTATCGGGATTTGTCGGCACATTCGGGCGGTGTTGCTGGTCTTGTTTTAACCTGTCGAAGTGTCTTGAGTTACCGAGATACCGAGTCTGATCGGAATATCTTGGGAGGAGGTCTATTCCTTTGTTGACCGTGAGAGCTTGTCATGGGCTAAGTTGGGACTCCCCTGCAGGGACTGAACTTTCGAAAGCCGTGCCCGCGGTTATGGGCAGATGGGAATTTGTTAATGTCCGGTTGTAGACAACTTGAACCTTAATTTAATTAAAATGAATCAACTGAGTGTGTTACCGTGATGGCCTCTTCTCGGCGGAGTCCGGGAAGTGGGCACGGTGTTGGAGTAATGTTTGCGCAGGTTGTTCTCTAGCTTCTCACTCGTTCTTTGCCTCCTCTTCTCGCTCTCTTTTGCAGATAAGTTAGCCACCATATTTGCTAGTCGCTTGCTGCAGCTCCACTCATATTTTACCTTGCCTTACCTACAAGCTTGAATAGTCTTGATCGCGAGGGTGAGAGATTGCTGAGTCCCTGTGGCTCACAGATTACTATTACACCAGATGCAGGGCCTGATGATTCCGCTCCAGGAGACGCGTATGAGCTCAAGTGGGAGTTTGACGAAGACTCTCAACGATACTATGTTTCCTTTCCCGATGATCAGTAGTGGTGCCCAGTTGGGGGTGATTGGGACCGTGTCGCATGTTGGGTTCTCTTTTATTTTGGCGCCGTAGTCGGGCCATGAGTGTTTGGATGATGTAATGTTATTTATGTACTTGATTGACGTGGCGAGTGTAAGCCAACTATGTTATCTCCCTTTTTATTATCATATTACATGGGATGTTCTGAAGATTGCCTAACTTGCGACATATGCCTTCAATGCGATTATGTCTCTAAGTCGTGCCTCGACACGTGGGAGCTATAGTCGCATCGAGGGTGTTACAAGCGATTCCAAATTTTCGGCTTGCACGGAAATATCTACCTCCCCGCCCCCTCCCCCTCACCAAAAGCCACATTCCCCCCTTTCCGCCTTCCTCTCCCAGTTGAAACCTTCACTCCTTGCTTGTAGTGCTGCCGCCTCCTCGCCGGTGACCCTCCTTCACGCTGCTCGGCCTCGCCTATCCGGGCAGGTAATGCACACCCGACCCCATTGTCGATGTCAAAACCGGTGGATCTCGGGTAGGGGGTCCCAAACTGTGCGTCTAAGGCGGATGGTAACATGAGGCAGGGGACACGATGTTTTACCCAGGTTCGGGCCCTCTTGATAGAGGTAAAACCCTATGTCCTGCTTGATTGTTCTTGATGATATGAATATTACAAGAGTAGATCTACCACGAGATCAGAGAGGCTAAACCCTAGAAGCTAGCCTATGGTATGATTGTTTGTTGTCCTACGGACTAAAACCCTCTGGTTTATATAGACATCGGAGGGGGCTAGGGTTACACAAGGTCGATTACAAAGAAGGAGACATCCATATCCGTATTGCCTAGCTTGCCTTCCACGCCAAGTAGAGTCCCATCTGGATATGGGATGAAGTCTTTAGTCTTGTATCTTCATAGTCCAACAGTCCAGCTGTCCGGAGACCCCCTAATCCAGGACTCCCTCAGTAGTCCCTGAACCAGGCTTCAATGACAATGAGTCCGGCGTGCAGTGTTGTCTTCGGCATTGCAAGGCGGGTTCCTCCTCTGAATACACCATGGAAGAGTTTGAATGCAAGGATAGTGTCCGACCTTGTGAAATAAGTTCCACATACCACCGTAGAGAGAATAATACTTCCATAAATCCAATCTGCTAACGTGTTTTGATAGTATGACATTACTTCATGGCCCAGGAATTATTCGAACCGCTTTTCTCAACCAGCTCCGCACATATCGCGAGGCAGTTTTCTCGATACGTCTTGTCAAAGCAGAGATCATGTTCCCCTTATCACGGGATTCTCATCAATACGGACATGGGTAACCCAACCGCGCCATCAATTACGGCGCCTGGGGAATAAGCGGTTTTGCCAGGAAAGTGGGGAGACTCATCACCTCCTCCGCCCTTATGAAAGGGACAACGATCTACTTTTTTCACCCATGCCTTCTTCCTTCTCGCTTTCCCATTCCCGCACACTCGAGCTCTAGCGCCCACGCTCGCGTTCCTCTTCTCAAACCACCCCAAGCATGTCTGGAGCAGGAGGCAAGTGGATGGTTTCCTCCGTCACGGAGGAAAACATCAAAAAGTTACGGGAGGCCGGATACCTACCTGCGAATATCGCGCACCGGCTGCCGAATGCGGGGCAGATCGTCCCAACGCCCGAACCCCATGAGAGGGTAGTTTTTCTTTCCCATTTCGTCCGCGGACCGGGATTTCTCTCCACCCATTTGTCCGCGGGCTCATGTTCTACGACGGTCTGGATTTCCATGATCTGGACCCCAACTTTATCCTCAACATCTCGGCGTTTATCGTCGTGTGCGAGGCCTTCCTCCACATCAGGCCCCACTTCGGCCTATGGCTGAAAACCTTCAATGTCAAACCGAAGGTGGTGGGAGGCCAGCAAGCAGAATGCAGAGGCACCATGGTGGGCAAGATGCCCAATGTCACCTGGCTCGAGGGTACCTACGTACCGTAAAGGGGTGGCAATCGGGTGGTTCTACATCACCGAGCGCGCGACTAGAACTGGGTGGCGGCCCCCAAATTACGATCCGAAATCCCCATGTGGCTCACCTCCTAGAAAAAGAAGGGCCTGTCCTGGGGTTCTTCAGTGGTGCTGACCGGACTCCAAACCTGCATCCAGAACATGACGAGCAAGAAAATCAAGCTCGTCAACGTGGTCCAGGTTATGCTCTTCCGCTGGATCCTTCCGTGCCAACAACGGGCCTTTGTTTTGTGGGAGTTCGACTCGGCCCAGCACCAGACACTGCGAAAGCTCTACGACACGATGCACGAGGACGTTTGGAGGGTGTTGTTCAAGGGCGCCGAGATGCCTCCCTCCCTCACCGAGGACCGTGGACTCAGCGCAAAGCGTCACGCCCATTCGGTAGGCTTTCATATCTCTCAGGGTATTTATGCGCCCTGGTTTAGTTATGTGCTGGATCAAAGCTTTCATGTCATTAATAGGACTGGATAAAGACAGCGGAGCAGCTTGATTGCCCAGCCCCCCTGCCCGAAGATCCTGCAAACGCTCTTCTAACGAAGATGCTGACTCCGGCACCTTACGAGGTGCCGGAAAAGACGGCCAAGAAGAAGGCCGCGGGGACCCGAAAGGTTCTCCGGCGCAAGATGGTTCTGTCGGACTCATCGTCTAATGAGTCCGACGCGCACTCCTCCCACGGAAACAAGGAGGAGGAGAAAAGTCCCCCCCCCCCGGGGGGGGAGACAAGAAAAGGAAGGCCGTCCCATCCGGGGAGGCCGAAGGGTCCAAGAAGGGAAAGACCCTCCCTCCGGACTATGCCACGACGGCCGCCAACAGTGGCGACGAGTGGCTACCCAGGGACAAGCCCCTGGCGAAGTCGTAAGTGTCCGGACACCATAGAACTTCATGGTACGTTTTCTTGTACTGCCTTTGCTCATGCCGAACCTGATTATGTAGTCCGGCCCGAGCTCGTCTCGATGTACCCTCGTCGAGAGACTCTTTGGGCTCGTCGGATATGAACAGCGGTTCTCCTCCGATGGCTTCCACCCCTCGTCCTACGGACAACACCGAGGTGGTGTCTCAAGAGGCACCGTCCCAAGGGGAGGCGGTCCTGGGAGCGCCTCACGGCGACCTCCCGGACCCAAGGTACCAAGGGAGCGAGGCTCCTACGGGCTTCGAGTTTGGGCCCTAGCCGGACACCGCGCCGGAACCTTCAATGGTTCTGGACTTCGGCAGGCGGTCCCCCATTAAGGGGGGCCAACCATCCGTGCCGGTGTCCTCTGTCCAACCAGAGGCATCGGACAACTTGCTGGAAGCGCTTCACATCGCTTCCATCAATGAAGAACACCGCACTATCATTAGTGCGGTGGTTAAGAAGGTTCAGTCCACCAAGAACGGGCTGACCGAAGCTTGCGCCAGCCTCCTAACAGGCTTTGAGGTAAGCATTGAAAATATAAAAATATTACCGCATAGATAGTAGCCCCTGATGCTCTGTTCAGCGTTCGCGAAGAAAAGCCGAATAGAGTATCAAATGATAACTCAAGAGTCTAATTAGAGTATGTCTATGTGTATGTGCAGGCTTCCCTGCTGGCCGCTACCGCACGTACTACGGAGGTCTCTGTGCTGAAGCAGGCCCTGAAGCGGTCTGAGGACGAGCTCGACCTTACCAAGGGGAAGCTCGAAGAGAGCAAAGGTAAGATATACCAGTTTATATAGTTAAAAGAAGTTCCGTGTAAAGTAATAGGATCATCATGAATTTTTCAGGGGCCACGACTGAGGTGGAGACCCTGAGGAAGGTGTTGTCCGCGGCCGAAGACAAAGCGTCCAAAGAACGTATTGAATGGGAGAAACAAGAAGCCCGAGTGGGCGAGGTGTAGCAAGAGCTCGAGGCTCTTGCCAAGAAGCACGAGTCCTTGGAGCTTGACTCCAACACGCGGGAGTCCGAGCTCGCGCAGGCGCTTGAAAGGGTCCGGAGCGCCAAGGCCGAAGCCCACAAGGCCCTCCAGGAGATTGATGCGGCGAAGAAGATAGCAGCGGGTAATGCATTCAATATGCAAACCAAACATGTGAAGGAGACTTTCCTTTTTCTTACCCGAGTTCGGAGCTCTCCAGGAGCGTTTGCAGATCTTCCCCGCAGTGTGCTAGATGCCGCAGAGTTTTATAGGGCTGAGGAGGGGAGCTCAACGGAGAAGTTGTTCTGGTCTCAGTATACTGGGACCGAACACCCCGTGTCCTTGAGGGACCAGCTGAAGCAGTTGGTCGAACTTCACAAGGCGGCCGAACAGGCCATGAGGGGCCTTATAGTCTGGATGTGGCCTGGCGAGCCCTTGTCCGGTAGCTACTTCGGTCTGGTGAGGTAGCTGGTGGAAGCCTCCCCACGGCTTGAAGTCATCAAGCGATCCGTCTGCATCGAAGGTGCATGCAGAGCTTTTGCCCGAGCGAAGGTGCACTGGGCGAAGCTGGACGCCGTGAAGCTTGTGAAGGAGGGGCCGCCGGAGGGCAAGGAGCATCGCTGCCCCGAGAATTACTATGAGAGTGTCCTGAAGGGTTCTCGCTTAGTGGCAGATGAGTGTGCCAAGGATGTAATTTTTGAATGAACATGCCCATGTGATCCTATAATATGAAACGAGTTCTTTTGCACCATGCGACGCTTTATTAATTTAAAATATTACCTTCTGTGCGGCCGTTTATAAAATCTGAGAGTTGGCCAGTCGTCGGCTTCTGCCCCCATGTAGCTAGTACTGGGGTGTTTGGTGTAAATCTGAACACTCTTTACCCCAATTTTGGGTCCTTCAAGGGAGGTGCTCAGCGCAACGAACCAGGCAATCAGACTATGATGCTTTATCACTCTCACTTAGCTATAGAAGTCTATGATTTTAAATTTTTGGCGAAGCCCCTGGTATTCGGAGGGCCGAATTTGGGGCGCTATACACGCCTAAGCCGGACAAGGCCGACTCCTCACCCGAAGCGGAAAAAGTCTTTTAAGGACTTGAGACCTCTCGAACAGCGACCAGACTCTCTCCTTATCATGACAGTCAGTTTTTGGCCTTCTCTACTGTGGTGCTCGTCCGGAAGAACCGGGACACAATCACAGTAGTTCTCCGACCGCTACCTTAGCCGATATAGCGGAACGTAAGGTACCAAAGCATGGGAGCCGGGCAACCCAACATTTGACCCAAGACATGATTCGGAGCTGATGCGTATAATGCTATAAGTTCAGGGTGCCGCATTGTCGAAAGTGTTCAGACTTCTTGCATCGTATTACGGGGTAAGCGAGAGCCCCTGGCGTACTGACCGTACCCGTGCGTGCGGGTTCAGAATGTCGTAAATGGACATATAAGAGAAAGAGAAAAACTTAAATAATGCAATAATAGATTAATAATATTCATTGTTATTTGAATAATACGTCGAAGCGTACTGGTAGAAGTAGTGCAATAAGCTTAAAGTAGGACAATTCAAAATGTCCTATCCAAGGCAAGCTACGCAATAATAGTGAAAAGCGGGTATATCAAGTATTACTAGAGACCACCTGGCGGTTCCCATGTTCATCTTAGCTTCTTGCCGCCTTGGTTGTTGCTTCCGGAATGTGTCCGGCCGTTGGACTGCCGGAAAGGCCTTCCGAAGAGTTAGGCCCTGAAAGAGAAAGGGAATGTCAAAGGTATACAGCCCTGGTGTGGTTAAGCCACAATGCGGGGCGTGTCCTGATTGTGCCCCCGCCTATGTCCATGGTATTTTCAATGCGTAGTAATGTACACGCAGCACGAATTTCGTCGATGCACTGGGACTGGGACGGGGGCCGAATTGCTAGGCGAGCGTAGATCGTGCCAGGTGATCCTGTTGCAGATTATTCCCGACTCGTTTGAAGGTGTCCGGGGGCTGTAACACCGAATGAGTGGTATGTCTAAACAGGCTGCTTTGTCCTCTGCTGCAATGGCCGCAGTGTGCTCTTCCGTACTGAGCGAGCATTTTGTGTTTCCATTTACTGTTATGATGCCGTGAGGTCCTGGCATCTTGAGCTTGAGGTAGGCGTAATGCGGCACTGCATTAAATTTTGCAAATGTTGTACGTCCGAGCAGTGCATGATAGCCACTGTGAAACGGGACAATGTCGAAGATTAACTCTTCGCTTCGGAAGTTACTCGGTGATCCGAAGACCACTTCCAGTGTGATTGAGCCTATGCAATGGGCCTCTACACCTGGGATGACGCCTTTAAAGGTGGTTTTGCTGGGTTTCATCCTTGAGGGATCGATACCCATTTTTCGCACTGTATCCTGATAAAGCAGGTTCAGGCTGCTGCTGCCGTCCATAAGGACTCGAGTGAGGTGAAATCCGTCAATGATGGGTTCTAGGACCAGTGCGGCGGAGCCGCCATGCCGGATGCTAGCGGGGTGGTCCCTACGATCGAAGGTGATCGGACAAGCAGACCATGGGTTGAACTTTGGGGAGACGGGCTCCATCGCGTAGACGTCCCTTAGTGCACGCTTCCGCTCCCTCTTGGGAATGTGGGTTGCGTATATCATGTTCACTGTCTTCACTTGCAGGGGAAACCCCTTCTGTCCTCCTGGGTTCGGCAGCTAGGGCTCCTCATCATCGCTATGCAGCCCCTTCTCCTTGTTTTCGGCATTTAACTTGCCGGACTGCTTGAACACCCAACATTCTCTATTGGTGTGATTGGCTGGCTTGTCAGGGGTGCCGTGGATTTGACATGAGCGATCCAGTATGCGATCCAGACTAGATGGAGCCGGAGTATTTCTTTTGAATGGCTTTTTCCGCTGACCAGATCTAGAGGCTTTGAATCCGGCATTGACTGCCGTATCTTCGGTGTTATCGCCGTTATTACATCGCTTTGGTCTATTATGACGCTGCCTACCGTTAACGTCTTTGGTATCCGAGGTATCCGGATTCCTTGATTTGTTGTTGCTGCGAGCCAGCCAGCTGTCCTCACCCGCGCAAAAGCGGGTCATGAGTGTTGTGAGGGCTGCCATATATTTTGGCTTCTCCTGGCCGAGGTGGCGGGCGAGCCACTCGTCGCGGATGTTATGCTTGAATGCCGCTAGGGATTTTGCATCCGGATAGTCTACAATTTGATTTTTCTTAGTCAAGAACCATGTCCAGAATTGTCTGGCCGATTCCCAAGGCTGCTGGGTTATGTGGCTCAAGTCATCAGCATCCGGTGGCCGCACATAAGTGCCCTGGAAGTTGTCAAGAAATGCATCTTCCAAATCCTCCCAACTACCGACGGAATCTGCTGGCAAGCTATTCAGCCAATGCCGAGCTGGTCCTTTGAGTTTTAGTGGGAGGTACTTGATTGCATGTAGGTCGTCACCGCGAGCCATGTGGATGTGAAGGAGGAAATCCCCAATCCATACAGCGGGATCTGTTGTGCCGTCGTATGATTCGATTTTACGGGTTTGAAACCCTCCGGGAATTCATGATTCATAACTTCATCAGTGAAGCATAGGGGGTGTGCGGCGCCTCTGTGCCGGGCTATATCCCGACGTAGTTCGTATGAGTCTTGTCTGCTATATTCGGCCCGGCCGGATTTATTCTTGGTGTATCCGACGCGATGATCATCGTCCCGTGTGGGCGCATGTGTTCGTGTCCCGTACATTGACCTTACAATTTTTGCCTTGCTGATCAAGATGTCTCGCAGGTCCTCTGTATTGCCCCAGGCCTTAGTATCTTTGACGGAGTGGCGACGGGGTGCAGACTGAACTTTAGCCTGAAACGCCTCTCTGGCTCGGCCGCGTAGTGCCCAGTCAGCCGCATCATACACTGGTGAATGAGGTTTCAATGCTTCCTCCTCGAGGTGAGGTAGCAACCTGCGTTTGGGGTAACTCTTGGACGGGCGCTCGAATTCATGCTCCTTGGCCGCAAGGACTTCGGTCCATCTGTCTGCTAGCAAGTCTTGATCAGCTTGAAGCTGTTGCTGTTTCTTCTTTAGGCTACTTGTCATGGCCATAAACCGGCGCTTGAAGCACTCTTGCTCGACGGGGTCCTCAGGCACGATAAACTCGTCGTCGCCGAGGCTCGCCTCGTCTTCGGAGAGAGGCATGTAATTGTCCTCCTCCGGTTCTCCATCTGCTGCCCGCTCTGGGGGGCTAGCTTGTTCGTCCTTTAGATCGGCACCGTGCTAGAGGGGATTGTTGTTGTCTTCGGCGCTATCCGGAGTGTTATTATCTCCTGTGCCGGTATCACTGCTCTTGCTGTGGCGGGACTTAGAGCGGCGCAGCTGACGTCGGCGCTTGGGTTGCTTTTTGGAGGGGTCATCCTCCGCTTTCTCGTCGCCATTGGCTTCTTTGGGGGTGTCCACCATGTATATATCATATGAGGAGGTGGCAGTCCAGTACCCTGAGGGGGGTGGATCATGTTCGTCTCCGGCTTCGTCATCCATACCGTCGAAGTCTTCGGAGCCGAAGTCGAGCATGTCGGTTAAGTCGTCGACAGTGGCTACTAAGTGGGTGGTGGGTGGGCAGCGAATTTCCTCATCACCCGCATCCCATTCTAGCCGGACATAGTTCGGCCAAGGTTCTCCTGACAGGGAGAGAGACCTTAATGAATTTAGCACATCCCTGAAGGATGAGTGCTGAAAGATGTCCGCGGAGGTGAACTCCATGATCGGCGCCTAGTCGGACTCGACGGGCACGGATACGAGCGGCTCGGAGTCCGTGGTCGTAGATGAATCAAGTGGTTTGGCGACACGGCTCCCGTAAGGGGTGAAGTCAGTATCCAGCTCTATTGCCACTGAGGGTGCGGCCTCCATGGCGGGGTCCATCCCTCCGCTCTCGGATGGCGCGACTTGCTCCAGATTGATGGACAGAGTAGATGGGATGCGATCTCCCGAATACTGTCTGACGACAGAGTTATGTCGTGCTCGTCAAGACTGTGTGGCGCGTCCGACATGCTTGAATCCGTCGAAGATCAAGTCTCCGTGGATGTCGGCCGTGTAGTTCAAGTTTCCAAATCTGACCTGATGGCCAGGGGCGTAGCTCTCAATCTGCTCCAGATGGCCAAGCGAATTGGCCCGCAGTGCAAAGATGCCGAATATGAAGATCTGTCCGGGGAGGAAAGCCTCACCTGGACCGCATTGCTAGCGATGATTAAAGGAGCCATCAAGCCTTATGGTGACGACACAGTGGAACTCTCAATAAAAGCACCAATGTCGGTGTCAAAACCGGCGGATCTCAGGTAGGGGGTCCGAACTATGCGTCTAAGGCGGATGGTAACAGGAGGCAGGGGACACGATGTTTTACCTAGGTTCGTGCCCTCTTGATAGAGGTAAAACCCTACGTCCTTCTTGATTGTTCTTGATGATATGAGTATTACAAGAGTAGATCTACCACGAGATCAGAGAGGCTAAACCCTAGAAGCTAGCCTATGGTATGATTGTCTGTTGTCCTACGGACTAAAACCCTCTGGTTTATATAGACACCGGAGGGGGCTAGGCATACACAAGGTCGGTTACAAAGAAGGAGATATCCATATCCGTATTGCCTAGCTTGCCTTCCACGCCAAGTAGAGTCCCATCCGGACACGGGATGAAGTCTTTAGTCTTGTATCTTCATAGTCCAATAGTCCGGCGAAAGGATATAGTCCGGCTGTGCGGAGACCCCCTAATCCAGGACTCCCTCACCCATCCTCCTCCTTCTTTCACATCCCACATGGCCCGACCGCCGGCGCGAGCGCGACACCTTCCACCCAAATCACCGACCCCTCCACCAAATAAGCCATGGTGCACGTAGTATAGCCAGGACCTCAATGAGCATTTGGCAGCGGAGAAGCAAATCGCGGCTGCACGCGCAGATGAGGTCGCGATGGCTGCCATTCATGCCGACCCCCAGATCTTGAAGAAGCACCTTACCATTTGCTAGCTACGCTGGTTATGCATGCTCAGTTTACCCATTGCATGTGCTACTCCTGCCTTTCCTTCACAAATTCTAGTAAATTGTGCTATCTAATTTTACTATGCAATCTATTGCTCTAGTATATATGTTCTATATGTCATGTAGTGTGGTGCTCACTTAGTAACTGTTTTTTTAATTAGTTGCCATCTTTAGTTATCTATTTGGTTCAAACATGCAAATGTGATGTTCAATTCTTCAGGCTGCAATTTTTTATTGTCTTCCATGTGAGAATAAATCAAATTTATCTTTACAAAATTGTGGGTGCATTCTGTTATTGTATACCATGTGAGGAATAAATTGAATTTGGCTGTAGTAAATACATGCGAAACGAATACAATTGCTACAATTGGCTGTAGTTAACTATTTGGTTAACTGTCTGATCTTCTATTAGGAGTAAGTTATATTATGCAATGTGGTGCTTAGTTAATGTTTGGTTCATTTGTTGTGGTGTTTAGTTAACTGCTTGGTTCAATGTTATATTGTGCAATGTGGTGCTCAGTTAATGTTTGGTTCATTTGTTGTGGTGTTTAGTTAACTACTTGGTTCAATTCTGTAATGCAATGTCCAATTGTCGTGGGTAGAATTTTGTATTGTTGTGCATGTGAGGAATAAATCGAATTTGGCTGCACTTAATACATGAGAAACATATACAAGTGCTACATTTCCTAGTTCTTAATCATGCTTGGTTTGGATAAATTGGTTTTCCCTGTGGCTTGAATTAATCTGATGAATCTGCAATGTGATTATTTTTTACCAACATATTTTACTGATAGCATGCGAACCTTTACTTAACCTGATGACTAACTACCATATATGTGTTGCAGGGAAACAATGGGAAGTAGTGAGGTTTACAATCGAGGTTAGCATGTGCATGGTCCGTTGTCTAATAGCACATTGTTGTGCAATTGCAGGACCCATTCTAATATTTAGGTTCTTAACAATTTGGTCTTACACATGTAGGTCCTGTTGTCAGAGGTTTTGACCCACTGTTCGACCCTTTTTGCATATGGGTAAATGAGTTGTCAATGAATATCAGTCAAGTCAAGAAAATCCGAAAGATTGTTAGGATAAAGAAATTAGCGACCGAAAAAAAAGATCTATGTCTGTACAATGAAGAAGACATCGATTCACTACAGGATGGTACTAACTATTATACCTTGCCTTTTTTATTCCTTTGCCCCATTTCCAATATAGAGAAGATATTTATGCACGTCCTTGTTTTCAGGTCTTTCCAAAGCAGTTCACTGATGATTACCTCTCAAACCACCTGTATGGTCAGGAGGGGAGGAAGGTATTCATACAACACCAACGGTTCCATATTGAAGTGTTCCTGAAGAGGACGAAGGATGGACGGTCGATCATCCACAGGCACTGGCCTAAAGTTACAAAGACCGTCAACATTAATGAAGGCTCAATATGCACCTTCTGCTTCAGCAGTTTTCTAGATGAGATACATCTGTCTATGTACCGTCTATGATGCTAATTTCGAAAGGTTATAGATGTTGCATGTGAAACTTGGTCCTCGTGTAGTTGTGTAATGGGGTAGCTGAGTGCTGAAGCTATATGATGTTGTACTCTGATGTATTTCAATTATGAAAATGAAATATATTGTGTGCTTAATATGAACTATCAATTAGATTAATAAATGGATTATGAATAATCGGATAATTAGCCTACTAGTGGTGAATTAGCCTGCTAATTGGGTTTTGCTATTGCAAACGGTTGTTAAAAAATACTGTGGGCGATGACCTCACGCAACGCACACAGTTTCTAGGAATAAACCATGTTGGATCAATGAACAATCACACACGACTCTCTTGAAAACTGTTTGCGTTAGGCCACCTTGCGCAAACGTTTACCACATGAAAACTGTGTGTGATGGACAGCCTTTGCCACACAGTTTCTTCCATGGACCGTGTGTGATATATTCAATAACGCAAGCGATTTAATGGGAAAAATTGTGTGTGATGTACCTGTGAATGGAAACGTTTTCCTTTGAGCAACTATGTGGGATGTACATACAAACGGAAATGTTTAGCAGGGACTGACTGTGTGGGATGTACTTGCGACCGGAAACAATTTCGCCGTATAATTGTATTTTTTAGCTCTACTTTATGTATTTCCGTATTTGAGCGCAGTCACACACGACCTCATTTTG
The DNA here is from genome assembly GCF_018294505.1 of Triticum aestivum. NCBI lineage: Eukaryota > Viridiplantae > Streptophyta > Magnoliopsida > Poales > Poaceae > Triticum > Triticum aestivum. The sequence goes on along the minus strand of NC_057803.1, from coordinate 207,314,974 downwards.
CCGAACGTGTGTGCCAGGAGGGCATATCCCTGACGGTTTCTGGGTCATGTGGGAAGGACCCCCCTATCACCCACACTCACTTGGCGGCGGTTCCAGTGTCGTCGCGGAAAGGGATTTTAAACCGTTTGTTTAGGAGCTCGTTGTACTAGTGCATTTTGATGTATTCACATCTTGTTGAGCTACTTTGACCCATGACTTGGGGTAAAGCTTCTCTAATATGGAATAACATACCTTGGGTGGTGGTGTTGATCTTGATCATGTAGTTTAACTTGTGCGGGATGCTCAAGGTTGATGTAGCTCATCAAGAGTTGGGAGCACCACTTGTAGTTTTGAGTTCATCCACCTACATGGGTTAGTCTTTCAAGTAAGAGCACTTGTATATCCAAAATTACAATCATGAAATTTGATATCAAATGAAAATTGATATGGATAAATTGTCAAAGGATATGTTGAAAAAGTTTCATGCTTCCTTGTCTTCAACCACCATATTGTAGAGACTTGGTGATGTAGAGATTACTCAAGATGTGTGTGATTTGCAATCTTATAGAATTTGGCTTATCCAAGTACCTACAAGGGTTAGATAACATGCAAGGGTACAAGTATAGATCCATGACATATGATTATAATCATAAGAGAAATATCAAGGATTAGTCAAAGGATTATGCCTTGCATGTATCCAAATGGAGTTTATACTCCAAGTTTGAAGCATCAATTATGTTCAATTCACCTCTCAAACGGAAAAATATTTTCTAATCAAGTGGTTTGGTGAATATATCCGCCAATTGCTTATTGGTACGAACATGCTTAAGATCAATGTCTCCTTTAGCAACATGATCTCGAATGAAATGATGAGGAACTGCAATATGCTTAGTTCGAGAATGTTGCATGGGATTATGAGCAATCTTAATAGCACTTTCATTGTCACAAAGCAATGGAATATGTTTCACATAGATCCCATAATCTTTAAGAGTTTGTGTCATCCAAAGTAATTGAGCACAACATGAACCGGCGGTAATGTATTCCGCTTCGGCGGTAGATAAGGATACCGAGTTTTGTTTCTTGGAGGACCAAGACACAAGAGATCTACCAAGAAATTGACAAGTACCCGAAGTGGACTTTCTATCAACCTTGTCTCTAGCGTAGTCTAAGTCGGAATAGCCAACAAGATCAAAATAAGACCTCTTAGGATACCAAATGCCAAAATTTGGTGTATGAATTAAGTATCTCACTATCCTTTTCATAGCCTTAAGATGACATTCTTTGGGGGCTGCTTGATATCGTTCACACATGCACACACTTAGCATAATATTGTGATGGGAGGCACATAGTTATAACAATGAACTAATCATAGAGCGATAAACCTTTTGGTCAACCGGCTCGTCATCCTTGGTCAAGTCAAGATGTCCACTAGTAGGCATGGGTGTATTCATACCTTTGCATTCTTGCATGTTGAACTTCTTGAATAGGTCCTTGGAATACTTTGTTTGGGAAACAAAGGTACCCTCCTTAGTTTGCTTGATTTGCAAACCAAGAAAGAACTTGAATTCACTCATCATAGACATCTCAAACTTCTCCGACATTTGATTTCCAAACTTTTCACTAAAATGAGGGTTAGTTGAACCAAATATGATGCCATCAACATAAATTTGGGACACAACTAATTCACCATTAACCCTCTTAGTAAAAAGAGTAGAATCAATGTTTTCCAATCTCAAAGCCTTTTTCAATAAGGAACTTGGTCAAGCATTTATACCACGCTCTAGGAGCTTGTTTAAGACCATAAAGAGCTTTATGAAGTTTGTAGACATGGTCGGGTTTCTTAGGATTAACAAAGCTGAGAGGTTCTTTAACATAAACTTCCTCCTCAATTTCGCCATTTAGAAAAGCACTTTTAATGTCCATTTGGTACAAGGTAATATCATAGGCAAGTAAGATGCGGATGGACTCAAGTCTAGCAACGAGGGCATATGTCTCACCATATTCCATATCTTCGACTTGAGAGTAGCCTTGGGTGACGGGACGTGCTTTGTTGCGAACGACTTTTCCATCTTCGTCTTGCTTGTTGCGAAACACCCATTTGGTACCAATGATGTTGTGGTTGTTGTCGAGCTTCTCGACCAATGTCCACACTTGGTTCCTCTCAAAGTTTTGTAGCTCTTCATGCATGGCATTTATCCAATCCGGATCTTCCAATGCTTCTTCAACCTTCATATCTTCAATGCTAGAGATGAATGAATAATGTTCACAAAAATTTGCCAAATGAGTTTTAGAGCGAGTGATTCTCCCGGTTTGGATATCATTAAAGATTTGCTCGACGAGATGGTCTCTTGTGACTCTTGCTCTAACTCGTGAGAGCTTTTGTTTGGGTCGGGGTGGAACATCCTCTTCATCATCTTGTTCTTCCTCTTGGACTTCTTTGTTGTTGACATTGTCATTCTCTTGTCGAGTTGGAGAAGGAGGTTGATGAGGTTCATCTTGGTGTACTTCCTTGTTTTCTTCATCTTGGTGTGTCCCTATGACGCCCCCGATTTAACCATGCACTAATCATACACACAAACGTGTACGATCAAGATCAAGGACTCATGGGAAGATATCACAACACAACTCTACAAATAAAATAAGTCATACAAGCATCACATTACAATCCAGGGGCCTCGAGGGCTCGAATACAAGAGCTCGATCATAGATGAGTCAGCGGAAGCAACGATATCTGAGTATAGACATAAGTTAAACAAGTTGCCATAAGATGGCTAGCACAAACTGGGATACATATCGAAAGAGGAACAGGCCTCCTGCCTGGGATCCTCCTAAACTACTCATGGTCGTTGTCAGTGGCCTCCACGTAGTAGTAGGCACCTCCAGAGTAGTAGGAGTCGTCGCTGATGGTGGTGTCTGGCTCTTGGACTCCAACGTCTGGTCGCAACAACCGGGTATAGAAAGGGGAAAAGGCGGGAGCAAAGCAACCGTGAGTACTCATCAAAAGTACTCGCAAGCAAGGAGCTACACTACATATGCATTCGTATCAATGAAAGGGGTAGTATATGTGGACTGAACTGCAGAATGCCGAAATAAGAGGGGGATAGCTAGTCCTATTGAAGACTACGCTTCTGGCAACCTCCATCTTGCAGCAGAAGAAAAGAGTAGATGGTAAGTTCACCAAGTAGCATCATATAGCATAATCCTACCCAGCGATCCTCCCCTCGTCGCCCTGTGAGAGAGCGATCACCGGGTTGTATCTGGCACTTTGAAGGGTGTGTTTTATTAAGTATCTGGTTCTAGGTGTCATAAGGTCAAGGTACAACTCCGGGTCGTCCTTTTACCGAGGGACACGGCTATTCGAATAGATAAACTTCCCTGCAGGGGTACACCACATTTCCCAACACGCTCGATCCCCTTTGGCCGGACACACTTTCCTAGGTCATGCCCGGCCTCGGAAGATCAACATGTCACAGCCCCACCTAGGCACAACAGAGAGGTTAGCACGCCGGTCTAAATCCTATGGCGCAGGGGTCTGGGTCCATCGCTCATTGCACACATGCATGTTGCGTGGGTGGCCGAAAGCAGACCTAGCCTCCCTAATACAAGAGCAGGCATTCCAGTCCAATCTGGCGTGCGCCGCTCAGTCGTTGACATCACGAAGGCTTCGACTGATACCATGACGTCCAGTGCCCATAACTGTTCCTGCGTAGTTGGTTAGTGCGCATAGGCCAATGGCCAGACTTAGATCAAATACCAAGATCTTGTTAAGCGTGTTAATTGAATTAACCACGGACACCGACCTAGGCCAAGCCCACCTCTCTCCTAAGTGGTCTCAACCTACCCTGTCGCTCCGCCACAAAGGTTCACTCAGAGGGCCGTCAGGACAGACGTCCTTTCGGAACCAATCCGTGAATCGCTCACGGGTACTCTATGAGCCGACCCGACTTTAGTCACCACATGTATCATGTATAAAGTATATAGTATATACCCGTGATCACCTCCCGAGTGATCACGGCCCGATAGTATAGCATGGCAGACGGACAAGAAAGTAGGGCCACTAATGGAATACTATCATCCTATACTAAACATTTAGGATTGCAGGTAAGGTAATAACAGTGGTAGCAAGGACGAGCTATGCATCATAATAGGATTAACGGAAAGCAGTAGCATGGTACACTACTCTAGTGCAAGCAGTAGAGAGAAGAATAGGCGATATCTTGTGATCAAGGGGGGGGGGGACTTGCCTGGTTGCTCTGGCAAGTAGGGGTCATCAACAACGTAGTCGATCGGGGCACCAGCAGTGGCGTCAGTCTCGTAGTCTACCGGAGAGAAGAGGGGGAAGAAACAATGAGTACAATGCAAATAGATGCATATCGATGCATGACATGTCGAGTAACGGTGCTAGGTGTGCCCTAACGCAGTAGGAGGTGATACCAGCGAAGGGGGAAAACAACTGGGAAAGTATCCCCGGTGTTTCGCATTTTCGGACAGATGAACCGGAGGGGGAAAGTTGCGTGTTCGCTATGCTAGGGATGTGTGGCGGATGAACGGGCTGCGTATTCGGATTCGTCTCGTCGTTCTGAGCAACTTTCATGTAGAAAGTCTTTCCATCCGAGGTACGGTTTATTTTATATTTATTTTAAAAGATTTAAATCATTTTAGCATTTATTTAATTATTTTAATTCAACATTATCCAGAATAGTGCTTGCTGACATCAACATGACGTCAGTAGTCAACAGGGTGTTGACTTAGTCAACTGACGTGTGGGTCCCGACTGTCATTGATTGATTAATTAACTAACAATTAATTAGGTTAATTAGTGATTAGATTAATGTAATTATGATTAATTAACTTAATTAATTCTTTAATTAATTAATTATTTTAATTATTAATTAATTATTGTTTATTTATTCTTTTTTTAAACATTCTGGGCCGTGGGCCCCATGTGTCATAGGGCCAGGGGGCCTTAGCGGGGCGGGCTACTGGGTGCGGGCTGAGGCCGTCGTGGCACCGACGGTGGGGCAAGCTGGCGCGGCCAGCCGGGGCCATGGCGGGCGGAGGCGAGGGGCGGCGCCGGCGTCGCCAGTGGCGCGCGGGCGGGCGCGGTGGCGTGGCCGCGGGAGGAGGAGAGAGCGGAGGCGAGGCGCAGCAAGGCACAGGGCCATGGGAGCCCGAGCGGCACCGGGCATTGGGCGGCGACGAGCGCGGCTTAGTAGCGTGCGATACGTGGCAGGGAGTGGATGGCGCGGCATGGAGTAGAGGAGCGAATGGGTCGCGCATGAGACAGAGACGGGGGCGGGCGCGTGCTCAGGCGAGTGCGGGCATGCAGGGGAGGCATGGCACAGACTGCGGCCTCCGACGAGTAGCCGGGAGCGGCCAAGCATCAGGGATGCGACGGGCACGCGGGCGCGTTACATGGACGCCGAGGCCACGAGGAGGAAAGGTCAGGGGCTGAGCGACTCTTGGTAGGCGACGGGGCTGCGGCTATGCGAGCGGGACGGTGCCGGACGCGTGAGCGTGCAGTGTGCACATGGGGACGGGGGAAGAAGGAGGAGAGGTCGGGGGCCTCACCGCAGGCTGTAGGGACAAGGCAACGGGCAGAGGAGGAGGACGGGGACGATGGTGGGGCAGCACCGGCGAGGTCCAGGCGGCGGCGACGATCGGTGTGGCGGCGTGGTTCCGGCGACATGATTTGGGGATGCGCGGCGTCGGTCGTGCGGCGAGGGGCGTCGTTGCCCTAAGTGGCTGGTCAGGGAGGAGGTGAGGACGGGGCGGTGTCGGTGCGGCGGCGGGGCGCCAGCATGAGGCGGGGCCGCAATGGGCGGCGTCAGCGTCGAGCCCCTGATCTCAATCCAGACCGGGGGAAGGAGTGGGTGATGTGGGGGGGGGGAAGTTGGGTAGTGCGGTTAGGTTTAGGTCGTGGGGAGTGGGTATAGCCCAGGGGGTTTTGGGCCGGCCTGGCTTGCAGTAGCCGCTGGGCCAAGGCCCAGCGGGGTTTTCCTCTTATTTAACCTTTTGTTTAGTTTTTATCTTATGTTTTATTTTTTACTTTACTATTTTATTTTAGTCTTTCTTTTACTTTAGTTTTATACTTTATAACCTAATTTCCTAAATTAGTGTTACGATATTATCCAATGCCACAAAAACTTTTACCCTGATAGCATTTTACAAAATACCAAAGGCATTCAAATAATTATTTTAGCTATTATTTTGTTCATTTTTGAGTATTCAAACATTTTATAAAAGTATGATTTCTACACCAAAATTACCTGTGCATTATTTCACTCACACTGAACATTTTAGTTTTAATATTTGAAAACTTTTATTGTTTGTTAGAATTTCAATTTGAGTTCGAACCGGTCTCGGACTAACACGAGATTTGCAACAGTAATTGAGGTAACATGGCATCATTAGCAGAGGTTCACTGTAGCTTAAATATCCGGGCGTCACAATTCTCCTCCACTACAAGAAATCTCATCCCGAGATTTAAGAGGCATAAGGTGGGGGGGTCGGGTTATGAAATTGTAACGAATCTTCTCGGCCTTGGTTGCTCTTCTCAAAGAGTTCGATCCATTATGTTGATGTCACCCCCTTTTTTTGCTCCAGGTCATCATGATGAAGTGGGCATTCTTCCTTGGGAACTCCATCGTACTTACGATAGAATAAAGGGTGGGTTTATTCCGGGAGAACGGACCTCTGCAAGGGATACTATCAGGTAGCTAGCTTCGGGGAAGGTGGCGGAAAGTAACTTCGAACTGAAAATTAAGAAATATCGAGAGTAAAGTAAGGAGGTACCATGAGAAGTTTCAAGCGGGTAGGCAATCGTTCGATGTCTAAAACAAGGTGTGAAAGGGGTCCAGAGCAACGAGAATAAGTATTACGTCTGATACCAGGATAGATTACTGGGAAAGTAACCCCGTGAATTACATACGAAGTTAAGCGCGAGGAATAACTTTGGCAACAGGGGTGTACAGGAGAGTCAGGTTTCGATCGTGTGGAACTTGTGGGTTATTGGCCCACCATGTGGGTTAAAGTAGGAAGGGCGGCGACATCTTGCTCGGTCATGATAGCAAGGCATGTCAGAGGGTAGCCTATCGATTATATGTCAGCAACAACGTTGGTACCAAGGGCGAGGGATGAAGAGAACCATTTTCCTACTTGTTGAAGCGAGGCAGACCAATAGGCAAAGTTCTCGTCCATCCGTGGTTACCGAAATGTCATCAACAATAGCAACACGGTCTTAGTGACAAGGTTGTACTCCAGGGTGTTTACATAAGTAGAGAATTATTACTTCTTAGATCATATAAATCACCAGAAAGGTTAAACAAAACAATGGAAAGGAAAAGATGATCATCAGATTAAACAGAACAATGGAAAGGAAAATGTGTTTAAACACATTTTTCAGGAGTATATCCTTCACAAGGACAAGCAAAGAATGACATCCATGACAGGATATAACGTAGAAAACCTTTTAGGAAAGGGAAGAGAAATTTCATGCCATTACCCATACAACGGTGTTTGAATAATTGATAAGAAAATTTAGCATTGTGCTTCAAATGTTCTTATTGAAAACCGGAGTACCACAGACATGCTTCGAGATAGCATTGACATGGTTATCAAGTAAGGGTCAGAATTTGGATGCACAAAGGATCCATCAGGAACAACTTATAAAATAAGTCTTACAATTTCCTCATGTAAGAATGGTTAAACTTGCTAAAAAGGCAACTATAACAACAAGTCCTCCGACCAGGTGTGCTAGATATGACATCACCTTACCGGCTCATATAAAGACCAATGTTATAACTCTTGAAAATATATTCCAACCATCATATCTGACCGAGATTCAGATCTGATTGGTGTCAGGATACCTCAGACTCGGGATGCCTAAGAATAAAAATGTGTGACCAAATTGATGAGATGACATTGTAAGATCCTCGGGAAATGAACTAAGGAAGCGAGTTCTGAAACAAGAGTTCATAATTAAACCAAGGAAATGACGAGGGGGTGGCAGATGGACTCGGGGACAATTCATCAAGATCAACAAAAGATGATTTCCACAATTACGTGAACAAGGAGATAACATTAGTCAGATCAAATGATATAATGATGTATGTTCGATGAAAACATACACAATTGAACAATGATAGAAAGGTGCACCCGGAAATCTGGACTAAGTAGCACGATCAATGTTTGAATGATGATTCCATAAGAAATAGACTTAGAATGGAGCTATCGACCATTAACATCAAAGCAATAGGGTTGCTAGAAGTTTTGAATTTACACATCACTGACCATTTGTCGGTATTCCGATTAGAAACATCACAGGACCAAGAAAAGAATGGTGATGGTAATAAATATCACTTGTATCAAGAATTCTTCAGGGGTGGTGAAATTCTCGCGACATTCTTGACATAAAAGATAGTGGTACCCAAGGTAGAACATAACATAAGCTGGACAGTAAGGAGCTCCATAACATGAACAAGTTTGTGTCGGAGGGGAGGCAATAATGTTGTCGATGATCACACGGATTATCGAGGGGGAAGGGTGGTATTTCTCATCAAGAATTCAATAGTTATGTTGGAAGAGCTCAGAATGTTGATGATGATCATGACACATTTGTCGAGAGATTTCAAGATGTAATCGATCGGTGATGACATCGAGTCAAATGAATGGTGAAGCGAAAGGTTATTGGAACCAAGGGTATGACACAAACTCCAAACCAAGTTTGTTTTTCAAGGCGAAATGACATGATGAGAAAGATCAATGTAAGCTTAGCTCATCGTCGAAAATTGTGCTCCGGGAAGAAGGACCAGGTAGCATAGTTACAATTGAGCACAATAATGATATAGCCGATCAGGCTAGGAATGACTTGAAGGATTATTAAACTCATAAGCAACTAAGATTACTTAGAGTTATCAAACCAGAGTGCGGAATCGGTTCACTTACCGGTGTTCTTGAGCAACTAACAACTGAGAACCCATGAAAAATTGAAATTAATGAGAAATAATAGCTGATGAAGACTCATAAGATGCAACACAGTTCTTAGATATTCTTGAGATACCAGAGGGTAATACTCGACGGTAGATTGATATGTCTCCGTCATATCTACTTTTCCAAACACTTTTGCCCTTGTTTTGGACTCTAACTTGCATGATTTGAATGAAACTAACCCAGACTTACGCTGTTTTCAGCAGAATTGCCATGATGTTATTTATGTGCAGAAACAAAAGTTCTCAGAATGACCTGAAACTTCACAGAGTGTCTTTTTGGAAAAAATAAAAAAATCCTTGCAAAAGATGAATACCAGAGGGCCCACACCCTAGCCACGAGGGTGGGGGGCGTGCCCCCTACCTCGTGGGCCCCCTGGAGCTCCTCCAACCTCAACCCCAACTCTATATATTTGCTTCCGGGGAGAAAAAAATCAGAGAGAAGGGTTCATCGCGTTTTACGATACGGAGCCGCCGCCAAGCCCTAAAACCTCTCGGGAGGGCTAATCTGGAGTCTGTTCGGGGCTCCGGAGAGGGGAATCCGTCGCCTTCGTCATCATCAACCATCCTCCATCACCAATTTCATGTTGCTCACTGCCGTGCGTGAGTAATTCCATCGTAGGCTTGCTGGACGGTGATGGGTTGGATGAGATTTATCATGTAATCGAGTTAGTTTTGTTAGGGTTTGATCCCTAGTATCCACTATGTTCTGAGATTGATGTTGCTATGACTTTGCTATGCTTAATGCCTGTCACTAGGGCCCGAGTGCCATGATTTCAGATCTGAACCTATTATGTTTTCATCAATATATGAGTGTTCTTGATCCTATCTTGCAAGTCTATAGTCACCTACTATGTGTTATGATCCGGCAACCCCGAAGTGACAATAATTGGGACCACTCCCGGTGATGACTGTTGTTTGAGGAGTTCATGTATTCACTATGTGTTAATGCTTTGGTCCGGTACTCTATAAAAGGTGGCCTTAATATCCCTTAGTTTCCGCTAGGACCCCGCTGCCACGAGAGGGTAGGACAAAAGATGTCATGCAAGTTCTTTTCCATAAGCATGTATGACTATATTCGGAATAGATGCCTACATTACACTGATGAATTGGAGCTAGTTCTGTGTCACCCTAGGTTATGACTGTTACATGATGAACCGCATCCGGCATAATTCTCTATCACCGATCCATTTCCTATGAGCTTTCCATATATTGTTCTTCGCTTATTTGCTTTTCCGTTGCTATTGTTATCATCACTATAAAATACCAAAAACATTACTTTTGCTATCGTTACCTTTTGCTACCGTTACCACTACTATCATATTACTTTGCTACTAAACACTTTGCTGAAGATATTAAGTTTCAAGGTGTGGTTGAATTGACAACTCAGCTGCTAATACTTGAGAATATTCTTTGGCTCCCCTTGTGTCGAATCAATAAATTTGGGTTGAATACTCTACCCTCGAAAACTGTTGCGATCCCCTATACTTGTGGGTTATCAAGACTATTTTCTGGCGCTATTGCCGGGGAGCATAGCTCTATTCTTTGAGTCACTTGGGATTTATATCTGTTTATCATTATGAAGAACTTGAGAGATCCAAAAACCAAGATTTATCCCTCAACTATGAGGGGAGGTAAGGAACTGCCATCTAGCTTTGCACTTGATTCACCTTCTGTTTTGAGTAAGCTTGCGACACCTAAACCTGCTTCTGCTATTCGTTCTGATATGTCGCATGTTATTGATGATGCCACTTCTGCTATGCATGATACTTATGATGAAACTACTTCTATGCTTGATACTACTGTGCCAATTGGTGAATTTCTTGATGAACAACTTGCTAGGGTTAGAGAGAATGAAATTATTGAAACTGATAATATTGACGAAAGTGATGATGAAGACTCTCCCCCTAATAAATATGAATCACCTGTTATTCCTGAGGGTTATGTTTTTGAAAAGGAAGCTGCTCTAGCTATTTTAGCTTGCAAAGATAGATACGAGCTCAAGAGGTTATTAGCTAAATGGAAGCAGCAATATCTTAATGCTAGAATGAAACCTGACCCTGCTTTTGCTACTTCACCTATCTGTGTTACTCATAAGGATTATGAATTCTCTGTTGATCCTGATATAATTACTTTGGTTGAATTTGATCCTTTTCATGGTTATGAATCTGAAACTGTTGTGGCACATCTTACTAAATTAAATGATATAGCCACCCTATTCACTAATGATGAGGGAACTCGTTACTTTTATATCCTTAAAATATTTCTGTTCTCATTAAAGGGTGATGCTAAGATATGGTTTAGTTCTCTTGATCCTGGTTGTGTGCGTAGTCCCCAGGATATGATTTATTAATTCTCTGGTAAATATTTCCCTGCTCATAAGAAACAAGCTGCTTTGAGGGATATATATAATTATGTGCAAATTGAAGAAGAGAGTCTCCCACAAGTTTGGGGGAGGCTTCTCCAATTACTTAATGCTTTGCCTGATCATCCTCTTAAGCAAAATGAAATACTTGATATCTTTTATAATGGACTAACCGATGCTTCCAGAGATTACCTGGATAGTTGTGTTGGTTCTGTTTTCAGGGAAAGTGATGGGTTTCGTAGTAACTTCAAAAAATTTCCTACGCTCACGCAAGATCATCGTGATGCATAGCAACGAGAGGGGAGTGTATGATCTACGTACCCTTGTAGATCGACAACGGAAGCGTTTGGTTGATGTAGTCGTACGTCTCCACGGCCCGACCGATCAAGCACCGAAACTACGGCACCTCCGAGTTCTAGCACATGTTCAGCTCGATGACGATCCCCGGACTCCGATCCAGCAAAGTGTCGGGGAAGAGTTCCGTCAGCACGACGGCGTGGTGACGATCTTGATGTACTACTGCAGCAGGGCTTCGCCTAAGCACCGCTACAATATTATCGAGGACTATGGTGGAAGGGGGCACCGCACACGGCTAAGAATATGATCACGTGGATCAACTTGTGTTGTTCTGGGGTGCCCCTGCCTCTGTATATAAAGGCTCAAAGGGGGGGTGCGGCCGGCCTAGGAGAGGCGCGCCAGGAGGAGTCCTACTCCCTCTGGGAGTAGGATTCCCCCCCCCCCAATCCTAGTTGGAATAGGATTCGCGGAGGGGGAAAAGAGAGAGGGGGGCCGGCCCCCTCTCCTTGTCCTATTCGGTCCAAGGGAGGGGAGGGGCGCGCGGCCCATCTAGGGCTGCCCCTTCTCTTTTCCACTAAGGCCCACTTAGGCCCATATAGCTCTCGGGGGGTTCCGGTAACCTCCCGGTACTCCGGTAAAATCTCGATTTCACCCGAAACACTTCCGATATCCAAACATAGGCTTCCAATATATCAATCTTTATGTCTCGACCATTTCGAGACTCCTCGTCATGTCCGTGATCACATCCAGGACTCCGAACAACCTTCGGTATATCAAAATGTATAAACTCATAATATAACTGTCATCGTAACCTTAAGCGTGCGGACCCTACGGGTTCGAGAACAATGTAGACATGACCGAGACACGTCTCCGGTCAATAACCAATAGCGGAACCTGGATGCTCATATTGGCTCCTACATATTCTACGAAGATCTTTTATCGGTCAGACCGCATAACAACATACGTTGTTCCCTTTGTCATCGGTATGTTACTTGCCCGAGATTCGATCGTCGGTATCTCATACCTAGTTCAATCTCGTTACCGGCAAGTCTCTTTACTCGTTCTGTAATACATCATCCCGCAACTAACTCATTAGTTGCAATGCTTGCAAGGCTTAAGTGATGCGCATTACCGAGAGGGCCCAGAGATACCTCTCCGACAATCGGAGTGACAAATCCTAATCTCGAAATACGCCAACCCAACATGTACCTTTGGAGACACCTGTAGAGCTCCTTTATAATCACCCAGTTACGTTGTGACGTTTGGTAGCACACAAAGTGTTCCTCTGGCAAACGGGAGTTGCATAATCTCATAGTCATAGGAACATGTATAAGTCATGAAGAAAGCAATAGCAACATACTAAACGATCGGGTGCTAAGCTAATGGAATGGGTCATGTCAATCAGATCATTCAACTAATGATGTGATCCTGTTAATCAAATGACAACTCTTTGTCCATGGTTAGGAAACATAACCATCTTTGATTAACAAGCTAGTCTAGTAGAGTCATACTAGTGACACTCTGTTTGTCTATGTATTCACACATGTATTATGTTTCCGGTTAATACAATTCTAGCATGAATAATAAACTTTTATCATGATATAAGGAAATAAATAATAACTTTATTATTGCCTCTAGGGCATATTTCCTTCAGTCTCCCACTTGCACTAGAGTCAATAATCTAGATTACACAGTAATGATTCTAATACCCATGGAGCCTTGGTGCTGATCATGTTTTGCTCGTGGAAGAGGCTTAGTCAACGGGTCTACAACATTCAGATCCGTATGTATCTTGCAAATCTCTATGTCTCCCACCTGGACTAGATCCCGGATGGAATTGAAGCGTCTCTTGATGTGCTTGGTTCTCTTGTGAAATCTGGATTCCTTCGCCAAGGCAATTGCACCAGTATTGTCACAAAAGATTTTCATTGGACCCGATGCACTAGGTACGACACCTAGATCGGATATGAACTCCTTCATCCAGACTCCTTCATTTGCTACTTCCGAAGCAGCTATGTATTCCGCTTCACACGTAGATCCCGCCACGATGCTTTGTTTAGAACTACACCAACTGACAGCTCCACCGTTTAATGTAAACACGTATCCGGTTTGCGATTTAGAATCGTCCGGATCAGTGTCAAAGCTTGCATCAACGTAACCGTTTACGATGAGCTCTTTGTCACCTTCATATACGAGAAACATATCCTTAGTCCTTTTCAGGTACTTCAGGATGTTCTTGACCGCTGTCCAGTGATCCACTCCTGGATTACTTTGGTACCTCCCTGCTAGACTTATAGCAAGGCACACATCAGGTCTGGTACACAGCATTGCATACATGATAGAGCCTATGGCTGAAGCATTGGGAACATCTTTCATCTTCTCTCTATCTTCTGCAGTGGTCGGGCATTGAGTCCGACTCAACTTCACACCTTGTAACACAGGCAAGAACCCTTTCTTTGCTTGATCCATTTTGAACTTCTTCAAAATCTTGTCAAGGTATGTGCTTTGTGAAAGTCCAATTAAACGTCTTGATCTATCTCTATAGATCTTTATGCCTAATATGTAAGCAGCTTCACCGAGGTCTTTCATTGAAAAACTTTTATTCAAGTATCCCTTTATGCTATCCAGAAATTCTATATCATTTCCGATCAGTAATATGTCATCCACATATAATATCAGAAATGCTACAGAGCTCCCACTCACTTTCTTGTAAATACAGGCTTCTCCAAAAGTCTGTATAAAACCAAATGCTTTGATCACACTATCAAAGCGTTTATTCCAACTCCAAGAGGCTTGCACCAGTCCATAAATGGATCGCTGGAGCTTGCACACTTTGTTAGCTCCCTTTGGATCGAAAAAACCCTCCGGTTGCATCATATACAACTCTTCTTCCAAAAATCCATTCAGGAATGCAGTTTTGACATCCATCTGCCAAATTTCATAATCATAAAATGCGGCAATTGCTAACATGATTCGGATAGACTTAAGCATCGCTACGGGTGAGAAGGTCTCATCATAGTCAATCCCTTGAACTTGCCGAAACCCTTTTGCAACAAGTCGAGCTTTGTAGACAGTAATATTACCGTGGCGTTAGTCTTCTTCTTGAAGATCCATTGATTCTCAATTGCTTGCCGATCATTGGGCAAGTCAACCAAAGTCCACACTTTGTTCTCATACATGGATCCCATCTCAGATTTCATGGCTTCAAGCCATTTTGCGGAATCTAGGCTCACCATCGCTTCTTCATAGTTCGTAGGTTCATCATGATCTAGTAGCATGACTTCCAGAACAGGATTACCGTACCACTCTGGTGCGGATCTTACTCTGGTTGATCTACGAGGTTCAGTAGTATCTTGTTCTGAAGTTTCATGATCATTATCATTAGCTTCCTCACTAATTGGTGTAGGTGTCACAGAAACAGTTTTCTGTGATGCACTACTTTCCAATAAGGGAGCAGGTACAGTTACCTCGTCAAGTTCTACTTTCCTCCCACTCACTTCTTTCGAGAGAAACTCCTTCTCTAGAAAGTTTCCGAACTTAGCAACAAAAGTCTTGCCTTCGGATTTGTGATAGAAGGTGTATCCAATAGTCTCCTTTAGATATCCTATGAAGACACATTTCTCCGATTTGGGTTCAAGCTTATCAGGTTGAAGCTTTTTCACATAAGCATCGCATCCCCAAACTTTTAGAAATGACAACTTTGGTTTCTTGCCAAACCATAGTTCATAAGTTGTCTTCTCAACGGATTTTGATGGTGCCCTATTTAACGTGAATGCGGCTGTCTCCAAAGCATAACCCCAAAACGATAGCGGTAAATCAGTAAGAGACATCATAGATTGCACCATATCTAGTAAAGTACGATTACGACGTTCGGACACACCATTACGCTGTGGTGTTCCGGGTGGCGTGAGTTGTGAAACTATTCCGCATTGTTTCAAATGTACATCAAACTCGTAACTCAAATATTCTCCTCCACGATCAGATCGTAGAAACTTTATTTTCTTGTTACGATGATTTTCAACTTCACTCTGAAATTCTTTGAACTTTTCAAATGTCTCAGACTTATGTTTCATTAAGTAGATATACCCATATCTGCTTAAGTCATCTGTGAAGGTGAGAGAATAACGATATCCGCCACGAGCCTCAATATTCATCGGACCACATACATCTGTATGTATGATTTCCAACAAATATGTTGCTCTCTCCATAGTACCGGAGAACGGTGTTTTAGTCATCTTGCCCATGAGGCACGGTTCGCAAGTACCAAGTGATTCATAATCAAGTGGTTCCAAAAGTCCACCAGTATGGAGTTTCTTCATGCGCTTTACACCGATATGACCTAAACGGCAGTGCCACAAATAAGTTGCACTATCATTATCAACTCTACATCTTTTGGTTTCAACATTATGAACATGTGTGTTACTACTATCGAGATTTAATAAGAATAGACCACTCTTCAAGGGTGCATGACCATAAAAGATATTACTCATATAAATAGAACAACCATTATTCTCTGATTTAAATGAATAACCGTCTCGCATCAAACAAGATCCAGATATAATGTTCATGCTTAACGCTGGCACCAAATAACAATTATTTAGGTCTAATATTAATCCCGAAGGTAGATGTAGAGGTAGCGTGCCGACTGCGATCACATCGACTTTGGAACCGTTTCCCACGCGCATCGTCACCTCGTCCTTAGCCAATCTTCGCTTAATCCGTAGTCCCTGTTTCGAGTTGCAAATATTAGCAACAAAACCAGTATCAAATACCCAGGTACTACTGCGAGCATTAGTAAGGTGCACATCAATAACATGTATATCACATATACCTTTGTTCACCTTGCCATCCTTCTTATCCGCCAAATACTTGGGGCAGTTCCGCTTCTAGTGACCAGTCTGCTTGCAGTAGAAGCACTCAGTTTTAGGCTTAGGTCCAGACTTGGGTTTCTTCTCTTGAGCAGCAACTTGCTTGCTGTTCTTCTTGAAGTTCCCCTTCTTCTTCCCTTTGACCTTTTTCTTGAAACTAGTGGTCTTGTTGACCATCAACACTTGATGCTCCTTTTTGATTTCTACCTCCGCAGCTTTCAGCATTGCGAAGAGCTCGGGAATAGTCTTATTCATCCCTTGCATATTATAGTTCATCATGAAGCTCTTGTAGCTTGGTGGCAGTGATTGGAGAATTCTGTCAATGATGCAATCATCTGGAAGATTAACTCCCATTTGAATCAAGTGATTATTATACCCAGACATTTTGAGTATATGCTCACTGACAGAACTATTCTCCTCCATCTTGCAGCTATAGAACTTATTGGAGACTTCATATCTCTCAATCCAGGCATTTGCTTGAAATATTAACTTCAACTCCTGGAACATCTCATATGCTCCATGACGTTCAAAACGTCGTTGAAGTCCTGGTTCTAAGCCGTAAAGCATGGCACACTGAACTATCGAGTAGTCATCAACTTTGCTCTGCCAGACGGTCACAACATCTGGTGTTGCTCCAGCAGCAGGCCTGGCACCCAGCGGTGCTTCCAGGACGTAATTCTTCTGTGCAGCAATGAGGATAATCCTCAAGTTACGGACCCAGACCATGTAATTGCTACCATCATCTTTCAACTTTGCTTTCTCAAGGAACGCATTAGAATTCAACGGAACAACAACACGGGCCATTTATCTATAATCATACATAAACAAGCAAGATACTATTAGGTACTAAGTTCATGATAAATTTAGGTTCAATTAATCATATTACTTAAAGAACTCCCACTTAGATAGATATCCCTCTAATCCTCTAAGTGATTACGTGATCCAAATCAACTAAACCATGTCCGATCATCACATGAGATGGAGTAGTTTCATTGGTGAACATCACTATGTTGATCATATCTACTATATGATTCACGCTCGACCTTTCGGTCTCCGTGTTCCAAGGCCATATCTGTATATGCTTGGCTCGTCAAGTATAACCTGAGTATTCCGCGTGTGCAACTGTTTTGCACCCGTTGTATTTGAACGTAGAGCCTATCACACCCGATCATCACGTGGTGTCTCAGCACGAAGAACTTTCGCAACGGTGCATACTCAGGGAGAACACTTCTTGATAATTTAGTGAGAGATCATCATATAATGCTACCGTTAATCAAAGCAAGATAAGATGCATAAATGATAAACATCACATGCAATCAATATAAGTGATATGATATTGCCATCATCATCTTGTGCTTGTGATCTCCATCTCCGAAGCACTGTCATGATCACCATCGTCACCGGCGCAACACCTTGATCTCCATCGTAGCATCATTGTCGTCTCGCCAATCTTATGCTTCCACGACTATCGCTACCGCTTAGTGATAAAGTAAAGCATTACAGTGCGATTGCATTGCATACAATAAAGTGACAATGTCAGGACCCCGACTCAATGCCATATCGATCTAGCATGTAACACCTCATATCACTTTGCGGCCTCACGCACGGTATTCCCACGGGTGTCACCTTACCTGTGCCCGGGACCGTTTGCGCCTTTTGGCACACGTATATGACAGTGTCGCTAGCATCCATATGATAAGGAGCCCGGGCTGACATGGCTAGTCGTAAACCCAAAGTGGCACAAACTTACAGGGACAGGCATCCATGACCCAGCATCGAACGTGTCGGTCATCAGCGAGTGAACCCAGGCTGTAGCACTAGGCTAGCAGGACTCCGGTGAACCGGGCTGTAGCGGGCTAACAGGACTCCGGTATTCATCGCGTGACATTTCCCCGAAGGGACAGACACAGGAACGAAGAAGGACACATGCCGGCCAGCCTAAGTGTTCCGGAGCAGTAGCAAGCTACCATGGCTCAGTGGAAACACTAGGAGACATTTCCCGGTAAGAGAGGCTACTAAAGATAAACAACTAGATGGTCAGATCCCACACATACCAAGCATTTCAATAACATACACACAATATGCTCGATATGTGCAAATACAACATGGCATCACAACATGACTCTACGACACAAGTAAATATTCATTAGGCTCCGAGGAGCGAGATATTACAAACATGGGTCTTATGACCCAACAATCAGAGCATACAAGTCAAAGGACATGCGGAAGCTTAACATGTCTGAGTACAGACATCTATAAATGAAAAAGGCTGAGAAGCCTGACTATCTACCAGATCCTGCCGAGGGCACAAGATCGTAGCTGAGGTAACAAGCTAAACGTCGAAGACCACGCGGAATTACTAGTGAGACTGAAGTCTCTCTGCAAAAACATAAAATAGGCAAACGTGAGTACAAATGTACCCAGCAAGACTTACATCAGAACTATCTACATATGCATCATTATCAACAAAGGGATGGTGGGGTTTAACTGCAGCAAGCCAGCTTTGACTCGGTGGCTATCCTGAACTACGACTGCAAGTAACTCTTTTGAGGTGGCGCACACGATTCCACATATTCACCATATCAATACACCACTATGGATCCGCTCCCGTCTCCCTACGAGAACGCCATCCATAGCACTCACGCTTATCTTGCGTATTTTAGAGTATCCACTTTCACTTGTCTATGAACTGATATAAGCAACCTAGAAGTCCTTTACCGCGGACACGGCTATTCGAATAGATGATGTTAACCCTGCAGGGGTGTACTTCTTCATACATGTTTCCACCACTTAGCGTCTGCACACGACATGTGCTCGGCAGACTTCAAGCGAAAGCCGACGTGGGTGTAGACCACGACCTACCTAAACACTCAAGTCTCTAGTCCAGGTTTATCGCCTATTCGGGTTCCATCCATGAGGAGATCCGGCCGGAGTTTCGCTCACAGCCCCAAACGATGTGAACAGGGTTCCGTGACACCAAACGGGCGCCCGGTATACCCCGCCACGTGCCTACCGCTTCACAGCCCACCCCTACGGTCAGCGCTGTCCACGGCCTCCAGCATACTACAAACACCAGAAACTACTTGCAACTCCTGGACAGAGGACAAGGGTGAATAAGAAGTCGAGCGGGGTCATATTTCAGGGCCCAATGCATGGTAGTAGCTGAATCATGGATCACAAACACAGAACTCAGTTCCTAAGGACGGCTTCAATGAGACAACCCACCATGTACTCCTACATGGCCTCTCACCGCTACCTTTACCAAATCGTGTTCACACACTTAGCTCACACACAGTAGGACATGTTCACACGCCTCTAATTCATCCCCGATGAATCAGACCTGACTCAACTCTAAGCAGTAGCAGGCATGACAATCAAGCATGAATGAGTAGGCACAACAGGGCTCAAACAACTCCTACTCATACTAGTGGGTTTCAATCTATTTACTGTGGCAATGACAGGTCATGCAGAGGATAAAGGGGTTCAGCTACCGCAGCAAGTAACAGTTGAATCGTTGTTGTCCTAATGCAATAAAAGAGAGCAGGAGCGAGAGAGTGGGATTGTATCAGAATGAACAAGGGGGTTTTGCTTGCCTGGCACTTCTGAAGATAGCATTGAGTCTTCATCAGTGT
Organism: Triticum aestivum; assembly: GCF_018294505.1. NCBI lineage: Eukaryota > Viridiplantae > Streptophyta > Magnoliopsida > Poales > Poaceae > Triticum > Triticum aestivum. The sequence continues at coordinate 207,294,846 of NC_057803.1, read as the reverse complement.
CAACGATCACATCATCGGTATCACGTCTATCGAGAGGGGACAATTACCGGCAACATAGAAGGGAACACAATCAATGCAATGCACAATATGATGCATGATCATGACATGGCAAAATGAATGTGTTTTGAGCTAATGCAACTAGCAACAGATTAAATGAAGTTGGTTTGAATACAAGATTCAAATTTAAACTCCATATGTGATTATTTAAATGCCCTTTAATTGATTTGTGCTAAACAGCAGCTATAAGTTGTTCTAACATGCATGAAAATGGTACAGATGGATTCCTTGAATTTTTCTGATAATTTTTCATATATAAATTATTTAATTTGGAGTTACGGTTGAATTTCTATGAATTTTAGAAGTTTTAGGCATTTTCTGGAATTTCTGAATAATAATAAATCCAGAAATGAATTATGGCGTCAGCACCACGTCACTATGACGTCAGCAGGGTCAACTGGGCCGGCTCGGGTCAAACCCGACGTGTGGGGTCCACACGTCAGTGACACAGGGGCTAATCCCGCGTTGACTCGGGCTTTGACCCGCTACGGGGCCCGCTGTCAGTGTCACAGGGTTAGTTAGCAGGGTCATTAGCCCCTAACGATGACGCCACGTCAGCACGCCGGAGACCAGCCGACGGCGACCACAGAACACGGCGGGGCACGCCGGACTTGCGCTAGAGGCGTCAGTTTGGCGCGCTGAGGGCACCAGGGGATGGCCCTTGCTCCCGCGCATCCAGAGGACCGAGTGGGAGGTCGTGGGGTCGCCGGAACTCATGCCGGCGACGAGCTTTGGCGGCGATGGTGTTCGGGCGCGTCGCTACGGTGCATCAGTGAGCAAATGGAGAGGCTGGGCAGCACCTGCTAGACATGGGGAGCACTAAGAGCAGCTCAGTGAGGCCAGGGGAGCACAGAGGCTATGCGTGCAGCAGCAATGGCGGACGATGGCTTCGGTGCTCGTGGGGAACGGCGCTACGGCATGGAGGGGAGCATGCTGAGTTAGGGGAGAGGGTCAGTGACTCACGGCGATGACGAGGGGACGCTCGGCGAGGTCGGGGACGGTCCGGAGCCGGCGAATTTGACGAAGATGGCCGGCGGTCCCGAGGTTGAAGAAGGCATCGAGGGCGGTGTTGTGGCACGTCCGGGGCCTCGTGGCTCGTTGAGGAGGTAGAGGGAGGACCGGCGGAGCTTCCTGGGGCGTCGGTGAGCCGTGGGGTGGCCGGTAGCCACGGTGGCTCTCGTCGGTGGCGGCGGCTCCGTTCGGTCGCGGGAGGGGAAACAGAGGAGCGAGGGGGAGGGAGGTCCAGAGAGCGAGGGAGAAGTGAGAGGGGGTCGGGGCTGCGTGGCGTTGCGGGAGGGACCAGGGAAGGAGGAGGCAGCCAGGCAGGGAGGAGGTGGCCTCCTCGGCCGCGCCCGTGCGAGCACGCAGCTGCTCCCACTGGCAAGAGGAAGACGACAGGGGGGGGGGAGTAGCGGTGGCGGGCTGGGCCGCGCTGGGCCGGTCCTGTTGGGCCACCAGGTGGGCTTCACAGGTAAGTCCTTCTCTCTTTTATTTCTGTTCTGGTTCTCTTTTCTATTTCTGCAATTTGTTTTTGGATTTGATTTAAAATATCAAATCATTTTATAAAATCCTGGAAATAATTATGGGTGCTTTCTGAATTATTTCAGTGACCCTTAACAATTTCCAACATTTATTTGAACATTTAAATTATTTATAGTATTCAAATGCCCAAAGTCAAATACAATATGGTTTATTCAAAAAATCCAAAAATGTCTTGGAAAAATATCCATCATCTCTGGATATGGTTTTCACCCTTTTCCAGTGATCATGAACATTTTTGCAAACCAATTTGGGTTCTTTGAAAATATTTTGAAGTTGAACCTATTTGCAATGCTTTGGTGCTAGGGCTTGGTCATCCCCATTTCAAATTTCATACAATTTAAACATGTTGCACACATGAAGCTAGCCTAGAGCATTACCAGAAGCTAGGGATGTGACAACTCACCCCCACTAAACAAGAATCTCGTCTCGAGATTCAAGCGTAGGGTAAGGTGAAGGGGAAACGCAAACTAGTATAATCTTCACGATCCAGGGTGCACTTCAGTTGAACGTTGATTCATTCACCATCATTGCCTTGAAGTCTTGCCTTGAAAAACCCTGTCAACATGACATGGAGGGAAGAAGGAGACTCTAGAAGGGTCGATCTTCTCGAAGATCGAACAACTCACGGAATGAGACATAGGACCATCTCTCGGGTTGAGACACGAGATACACATCAAGAGGGGTGGAAAGAAACGGATGACGAAGGTTCACTAGGTAGACAACAATTCCACACCTAAGAAGGTGGTAAACGATTGTCAACATAGCGAGGAGTTGAGTTGCCATGATACCACGACAAAACATCCTGGAGGAGGGTGATTCGTAGATTATTACCTTAAGTGGCAAAAAGAATTACTTTTGATTCAGAGATCATTGAAACTCTTTAAACCAGCCTAAGACAATTCTCGAGCGATCGTTTGGAGGGGGTCGGTAGAATGGCATACTCGGACTTGGATGATGTGGATTACCTTGTTGAAGACAACGCAATGGATGAATTTGCTTATCACCGGAAATGGAAGAGACCCATGGTAGAATGACACATTGGCGGTGCAAGCTGGGAACAAAATGCAAATGCTGGGAATGATTCTGGTAACTGGGGAAGAACCCAACAATAGAGAGTGGATTCACTGTTTGAGAAGGTCACAACATTGCCGAGGGAACTGAGAGCATCCCAATTAGAGCCGATGATAACACGTAGCGCTTGTGCGTGCTCTCAAGAACTTGAGCATTTCCACAACCATCAAGGTTTTATCAACAACCGCGTCAAGGGTGCTGACAACACAACATACTACCATGGTGAATAGCGATGGACGATGCAGATGCAAAGGAAGATAACACCTTCTCAGATTTCACCCTTGACGGGGCCAAGGAAATAAAATCTGGATGATCGACCGAGAGACATTTAGCACTCCGCTTCTGATGTTCTCCTTGATGTGCTAGCGTAACCATTCATAGATATGGTTTGATATCTAGAACATCAAGTAAAAAGGTCGGACTTCGGGATCTCAAAATCCATAGGGGCAACTAGGGAGTAAATCCTACGAAATCCCTATGGGGAGGTGGCCAACTTCCTCAATCAAGATATTATAATAACAGGTCTTCCGGCTGGATGTGTTGGCCACGACATCCACTTTACCGGTTATCGAGGGACCAATATTATAGTTCTTGGGAAATATTCCAACCATCATATCTGCCTGAGACTCAGATCTGGTTGGTGTCAGGATATTCCAGGCTCATCGAGTCCAGGAGGAAAAAATGAAAGTTTGCAACACAAATCGACGAGATGACGTTGTGGGATTCTCGGGAGATGAACTACGATAGCAAGCTCCAAAACATGAGCTGGTTCTGCTACAAACATGTGAACATGTTGTCCAAGACAAGCATGACCACAAAGTAGTCTTATAATAAAACACTACCGAGTTCAGGAGGGGGAACCATCATTAATGACATCGAAGTCTCCACGCGTGGAAGTCCAAAGAGTTCACCTTGGACAGACTCCTTTATCTTTGAACAACTCAATCAGTGGCTTGGTGTGCTAGGATATACATATAGAATGGAGGTTGCAAATCTCCAGACCACAGAATACTTCGCACGTATGCATGACTGACTTGGGATGATTCCAGAGGAAAGCAAAACTAACTTTCTCAAATTCTCGGCGGCAACTTTCACCAAATGCACGTGTATAAGAGGAAGTCACTCCTTTCATCAAACAAATACTTCATGAGCTAGCATGAAGAAAATGCTTTCAAAAGTTTCCAACACTAGCTTAATGTCCAACAAAATCATGGAGGAGATAAGGATGTTGTCAATGGGCTCAACAACAATTCATCTGGGTTTCCTTTTAAAAGGAATTCCATAGTTAAGTGAACACGGTGATAGCATTGGTCAGACCCAAAAGATATAATGGTGTATGCTCGAGGGATCAACCACGAATAAGACAACATTACGAGCATCGTTGGTACTGATTTGATTTGACGATAGCCCACACTCAAATCAAAGGATTGATAAGACAATAGGTCCAGCAACTGATCACAGGGACCAATCGATGAAGATATCATCTTTCTCCAACACACACTACACAAGAATATTCCTTTGGAACAAACTAAGTTAGGCAAGCTTTTATCTTCCAACTCTCCAAGTTGTTGTCTAGCTTAACCAACTAGCTCAGGGATATCTAACACCGATTCTTGGAGAGAAGGTGGTTCACAAGAAACCAACTTGATCACGAGCTCAACATAACAGTCAGGGAACAACCTGGTAATACTTCCGAGAAGATATTCGGAAAATCACGAACCACCGGTATGTTACTAAGCTCGAGAACAATCTCGCTTTTGAGGGCAAGACGATATGATCAAATGAGTGAGGACTTGACAAGATCCTAACTCATCAATCGAAGGGTGCACCGAAATAAGGACTAGGTAGCACGATCAGTCTTAGAAGGATGATTCAAAAATCAATACGCTGAGAATGAGGTTATCGTCCATTTAACTACCAAGCAACAAAGTTGCTAGCAGTATTGATTTCACACGCCACGATCCACTTGTCGGCATTCCGGTTACAATAACACAGGAACCGAGGAATGAACAGTGATGGCAAGAAGTATCACTGTACCAAGAGTTCATAGGATGGTGTGCAATTCCTATAACAATCTCGATATAAAATATGTAATACTCCAAGGTAGAGCAGAACAAAAGCTGGATTAGCAATTTGATCTGCGGAGCACAACTTCTTTGACCCAATCCTGGATATGGATGAGGTACTGGAGTTTGTTTCTCCAAGTCATTCAGGACAGAATGGCTTGACGGACCACAAGGGTAATAGGCATCGATAAACGAACGCACGCATACTCTTGACTATCAATTGATAGGCGAGGGTCAGAGGACAACTAAAGAGGGACAACTCGAAGGAACATACGATTTTCTGAGTTGTGGATGCATGGTTTAGCATGTCGAACGAAGTTCAACATAATTCTTCCGGATAACCCATGCAGAAAGGTTGAGCTGGCAGAGTCACAATATAGCATGGAGAACTCATAGAGGGCCTGTTGTGATCTTTTGATCCAACAAACTTCTGCCATAATGGTTCATGGTATTTGGAAGAACGATATACCACGGACCTCGAGGACTATCGCAAAGGTTACTAATATACTAAAAGAACTAGCAACACTATCAACATGATGTAAGTAGGGTGAATATCGGGTTTAAGAACCCAGGAATAGAATACCTACTAACTAAATGGCATCACGGGATGCTTTCGATAATGACGGCCAGAGTCATCACACTGGAACATAAATCATGGCTAGACTACTAGATGATCCCCTGAGACACCTAGGGTCATAACAATAACTCCAACATAAAGGTTGAGGCAGTAGAGTACCTCAGCTCAACAATTTGTGTGATTAACCTGGCCTAACAGACATTGAAACCGGAGAAAAAGGATTTTGCAAATGCATCAGACTCTTTAGAAACCTGGGATGACTCGGACAGCATAACGGCTGTAAATGCTCAGAAAAGATTTGAGACATTCACAAAAATGGTGGCATAACCACTCAGAAGCACAATATCAAGGTCTCGAGATCAACAATTAACATACGGAAGTAGTAGAAACTGAACTCAAGCTTAAATCCAACAATCTTATAAGTCCACTGATTAGTAACACGTGATCCTAATAGAAAGAAGAGATAGCCTAGTTCTTAATCCCCGTAGAAGAGAAGATGATGACTCAGATCAGAAAGCCATGAGGTATAAGGAGTAAAAAGAGCCTTACGTTCCATCCCACAATCAATTCCCTTATATAACTAAAGAATTTCTAGACTCAACTTCGACCAGTTTGGCTTGGTAACCTACAGGCAGTCAAGCTCTGATACCAACGCTGTCAGGACCCCGACTCAATGCCACATCGATCTAGCATGTAACACCTCATATCACTTTGCGGCCTCACGCACGGTATTCCCACGGGTGTCGCCTTACCTTGCCCGGGACCGTTTGCGCCTTTTGGCACACGTATATGACAGTGTCGCTAGCATCCATATGATAAGGAGCCCGGGCTGACATGGCTAGTCGTAAACCCAAAGTGGCACAAACTTACAGGGACAGGCATCCATGACCCAGCATCGAACGTGTCGGTCATCAGCGAGTGAACCCAGGCTGTAGCACTGGGCTAGCAGGACTCCGGTGAACCGGGCTGTAGCGGGCTAACAGGACTCCGGTATTCATCGCGTGACATTTCCCCGAAGGGACAGACACAGGAACGAAGAAGGACACATGCCGGCCAGCCTAAGTGTTCCGGAGCAGTAGCAAGCTACCATGGCTCAGTGGAAACACTAGGAGACATTTCCCGGTAAGAGAGGCTACTAAAGATAAACAACTAGATGGTCAGATCCCACACATACCAAGCATTTCAATAACATACACACAATATGCTCGATATGTGCAAATACAACATGGCATCACAACATGACTCTACGACACAAGTAAATATTCATTAGGCTCCGAGGAGCGAGATATTACAAACATGGGTCTTATGACCCAACAATCAGAGCATACAAGTCAAAGCACATGCGGAAGCTTAACATGTCTGAGTACAGACATCTATAAATGAAAAAGGCTGAGAAGCCTGACTATCTACCAGATCCTGCCGAGGGCACAAGATCGTAGCTGAGGTAACAAGCTAAACGTCGAAGACCACGCGGAATTACTAGTGAGACTGAAGTCTCTCTGCAAAAACATAAAATAGGCAAACGTGAGTACAAATGTACCCAGCAAGACTTACATCAGAACTATCTACATATGCATCATTATCAACAAAGGGATGGTGGGGTTTAACTGCAGCAAGCCAGCTTTGACTCGGTGGCTATCCTGAACTACGACTGCAAGTAACTCTTTTGAGGTGGCGCACACGAGTCCACATATTCACCATATCAATACACCACTATGGATCCGCTCCCGTCTCCCTACGAGAACGCCATCCATAGCACTCACGCTTATCTTGCGTATTTTAGAGTATCCACTTTCACTTGTCTATGAACTGATATAAGCAACCCAGAAGTCCTTTACCGCGGACACGGCTATTCGAATAGATGATGTTAACCCTGCAGGGGTGTACTTCTTCATACATGTTTCCACCACTTAGCGTCTGCACACGACATGTGCTCGGCAGACTTCAAGCGAAAGCCGACGTGGGTGTAGACCACGACCTACCTAAACACTCAAGTCTCTAGTCCAGGTTTATCGCCTATTCGGGTTCCATCCATGAGGAGATCCGGCCGGAGTTTCGCTCACAGCCCCAAACGATGTGAACAGGGTTCCGTGACACCAAACGGGCGCCCGGTATACCCGGCCACGTGCCTACCGCTTCACAGCCCACCCCTACGGTCAGCGCTGTCCACGGCCTCCAGCATACTACAAACACCAGAAACTACTTGCAACTCCTGGACAGAGGACAAGGGTGAATAAGAAGTCGAGCGGGGTCATATTTCAGGGCCCAATGCATGGTAGTAGCTGAATCATGGATCACAAACACAGAACTCAGTTCCTAAGGACGGCTTCAATGAGACAACCCACCATGTACTCCTACATGGCCTCTCACCACTACCTTTACCAAATCGTGTTCACACACTTAGCTCACACACAGTAGGACATGTTCACACGCCTCTGATTCATCCCCGATGAATCAGACCTGACTCAACTCTAAGCAGTAGCAGGCATGACAATCAAGCATGAATGAGTAGGCACAACAGGGCTCAAACAACTCCTACTCATACTAGTGGGTTTCAATCTATTTACTGTGGCAATGACAGGTCATGCAGAGGATAAAGGGGTTCAGCTACCGCAGCAAGTAACAGTTGAATCGTTGTTGTCCTAATGCAATAAAAGAGAGCAGGAGCGAGAGAGTGGGATTGTATCGGAATGAACAAGGGGGTTTTGCTTGCCTGGCACTTCTGAAGATAGCATTGAGTCTTCATCAGTGTCAACGATCACATCATCGGTATCACGTCTATCGAGAGGGGACAATTACCGGCAACATAGAAGGGAACACAATCAATGCAATGCACAATATGATGCATGATCATGACATGGCAAAATGAATGTGTTTTGAGCTAATGCAACTAGCAACAGATTAAATGAAGTTGGTTTGAATACAAGATTCAAATTTAAACTCCATATGTGATTATTTAAATGCCCTTTAATTGATTTGTGCTAAACAGCAGCTATAAGTTGTTCTAACATGCATGAAAATGGTACAGATGGATTCCTTGAATTTTTCTGATAATTTTTCATATATAAATTATTTAATTTGGAGTTACGGTTGAATTTCTATGAATTTTAGAAGTTTTAGGCATTTTCTGGAATTTCTGAATAATAATAAATCCAGAAATGAATTATGGCGTCAGCACCACGTCACTGTGACGTCAGCAGGGTCAACTGGGCCGGCTCGGGTCAAACCCGACGTGTGGGGTCCACACGTCAGTGACACAGGGGCTAATCCCGCGTTGACTCGGGCTTTGACCCGCTACGGGGCTCGCTGTCAGTGTCACAGGGTTAGTTAGCAGGGTCATTAGCCCCTAACGACGACGCCACGTCAGCACGCCGGAGACCAGCCGACGGCGACCACAGAACACGGCGGGGCACGCCGGACTTGCGCTAGAGGCGTCAGTTTGGCGCGCTGAGGGCACCAGGGGATGGCCCTTGCTCCCGCGCATCTAGAGGACCGAGTGGGAGGTCGTGGGGTCGCCGGAACTCATGCCGGCGACGAGCTTTGGCGGCGATGGTGTTCGGTGGTGCTCGGGCGCGTCGCTACGGTGCATCAGTGAGCAAATGGAGAGGCTGGGCAGCACCTGCTAGACATGGGGAGCACTAAGAGCAGCTCAGTGAGGCCAGGGGAGCACGGAGGCTATGCGTGCAGCAGCAATGGCGGACGGTGGCTTCGGTGCTCATGGGGAACGGCGCTACGGCACGGAGGGGAGCATGCTGAGTTAGGGGAGAGGGTCAGTGACTCACGGCGATGACGAGGGGACGCTCGGCGAGGTCGGGGACGGTCCGGAGCCGGCGAATTTGACGAAGATGGCCGGCGGTCCCGAGGTTGAAGAAGGCATCGAGGGCGGTGTTGTGGCACGTCCGGGGCCTCGTGGCTCGTTGAGGAGGTAGAGGGAGGACCGGCGGAGCTTCCTGGGGCGTCGGTGAGCCGTGGGGTGGCCGGTAGCCACGGTGTCTCTCGTCGGTGGCGGCGGCTCCGTTCGGTCGCGGGAGGGGAAACAGAGGAGCGAGGGGGAGGGAGGTCCAGAGAGCGAGGGAGAAGGGAGAGGGGGTCGGGGCTGAGTGGCGTCGCGGGAGGGACCAGGGAAGGAGGAGGCAGCCAGGCAGGGAGGAGGTGGCCTCCTCGGCCGCGCGCGTGCGAGCACGCAGCTGCTCCCACTGGCAAGAGGAAGACGACAGGGGGGGGGAGTAGCGGTGGCGGGCTGGGCCGCGCTGGGCCGGTCCTGTTGGGCCACCAGGTGGGCTTCACAGGTAAGTCCTTCTCTCTTTTATTTCTGTTCTGGTTCTCTTTTCTATTTCTGCAATTTGTTTTTGGATTTGATTTAAAATATCAAATCATTTTATAAAATCCTGGAAATAATTATGGGTGCTTTCTGAATTATTTCAGTGACCCTTAACAATTTCCAACATTTATTTGAACATTTAAATTATTTATAGTATTCAAATGCCCAAAGTCAAATACAATATGGTTTATTCAAAAAAATCCAAAAATGTCTTGGAAAAATATCCATCATCTCTGGATATGGTTTTCACCCTTTTCCAGTGATCATGAACATTTTTGCAAACCAATTTGGGTTCTTTGAAAATATTTTGAAGTTGAACCTATTTGCAATGCTTTGGTGCTAGGGCTTGGTCATCCCCATTTCAAATTTCATACAATTTAAACATGTTGCACACATGAAGCTAGCCTAGAGCATTACCAGAAGCTAGGGATGTGACAGACAACCATATGGCTCCTGCCGGTTGCCGATAACTCGGTTACAAAACATGATCATCTCATACAATAAAATTTAGCATCATGTCTTGACCATATCACATCACAACATGCCCTGCGAAAACAAGTTAGACATCCTCTACTTTGTTGTTGCATGTTTTACGTGGATGCTACGGGCTTTAAGCAAGAACCAATCTTACGTACGCATCAAAAACCACAACGATAGTTTGTCAAGTTGGTGTTGTTTTAACCTTCGCAAGGACCGGGCGTAGCCACACTCAGTTCAACTAAAGTTGGAGAAACTGTCACCCGCAAGCCACCTATGTGCAAAGCACGTCGGGAGAACCGGTCTCGCGTAAGCGTACGCGTAATGTCGGTCCGGGCCGCTTCGTCCAACAATATCGCCGAACCAAAGTTTGACATGCTGGTAAGCAGTATGACTTATATCGCCCACAACTCACTTGTGTTCTACTCGTGCATATAACATCAACATATAAAACCTAGGCTCGGATGCCACTGATGGGTTTCGTAGTAATTTCAAAAAAATTCCTACGCTCACGCAAGATCATGGTGATGCATAGCAACGAGAGGGGAGTGTATGATCTACGTACCCTTGTAGATCGACAACGGAAGCGTTTGGTTGATGTAGTCGTACGTCTCCACGGCCCGACCGATCAAGCACCGAAACTACGGCACCTCCGAGTTCTAGCACACGTTCAGCTCGATGACGATCCCCGGACTCCGATCCAGCAAAGTGTCGGGGAAGAGTTCCATCAGCACGACGGCGTGGTGACGATCTTGATGTACTACTGCAGCAGGGCTTCGCCTAAGCACCGTTACAATATTATCGAAGACTATGGTGGAAGGGGGCACCGCACACGGCTAAGAATATGATCACGTGGATCAACTTGTGTTATTCTGGGGTGCCCCTGCCTCTGTATATAAAGGCTCAAAGGGGGGTGCGGCCGGCCTAGGAGAGGCGCGCCAGGAGTAGTCCTACTCCCTCTGGGAGTAGGATCCCCCCCCAATCCTAGTTGGAATAGGATTCGCGGAGGGGGGAAAAGAGAGAGGGGGGCGGCCCCCTCTCCTTGTCCTATTCGGACTAAGGGAGGGGAGGGGCGCGCGGCCCATATAGGGCTGCCCCTTCTCTTTTCCACTAAGGCCCACTTAGGCCAATATAGCTCCCGGGGGGTTCCAGTAACCTCCCGGTACTCCGGTAAAATCCCGATTTCACCCGGAACACTTCCGATATCCAAACATAGGCTTCCAATATATCAATCTTTATGTCTCGACCATTTCGAGACTCCTCGTCATGTCCGTGATCACATCCGAGACTCCGAACAACCTTCGGTATATCAAAATGTATAAACTCATAATATAACTGTCATCGTAACCTTAAGCGTGCGGACCCTACGGGTTCGAGAACAATGTAGACATGACCGAGACATGTCTCCGGTCAATAACCAATAGCAGAACCTGGATGCTCATATTGGCTCCTACATATTCTACGAAGATCTTTTATCGGTCAGACCGCATAACAACATACGTTGTTCCCTTTGTCATCGGTATGTTACTTGCCCGAGATTCGATCGTCGGTATCCCATACCTAGTTCAATCTCGTTACCGGCAAGTCTCTTTACTCGTTCTGTAATACATCATCCCGCAACTAACTCATTAGTTGCAATGCTTGCAAGGCTTAAGTGATGTGCATTACCGAGAGGGCCCATAGATACCTCTCCGACAATCGGAGTGACAAATCCTAATCTCGAAATACGCCAACCCAACATGTACCTTTGGAGACACCTGTAGAGCTCCTTTATAATCACCCAGTTACGTTGTGACGTTTGGTAGCACACAAAGTGTTCCTCTGTCAAACGGGAGTTGCATAATCTCATAGTCATAGGAACATGTATAAGTCATGAAGAAAGCAATAGCAACATACTAAACGACCGGGTGCTAAGCTAATGGAATGGGTCATGTCAATCAGATCATTCAACTAATGATGTGATCCTGTTAATCAAGTGACAACTCTTTGTCCATGGTTAGGAAACATAACCATCTTTGATTAACAAGCTAGTCTAGTAGAGGCATACTAGTGACACTCTGTTTGTCTATGTATTCACACATGTATTATGTTTCCGGTTAATACAATTCTAGCATGAATAATAAACTTTTATCATGATATAAGGAAATAAATAATAACTTTATTATTGCCTCTAGGGCATATTTCCTTCAGAAAGAACACCAGATGAAGCTGAAATTCTATTGAATAATATGTTGACAAATGAAAATATTTGGACACTTCCTGATCCAGCTCCTGAGCTTATTCCTAAACCAACTCCGAAGAAGAGGGGTATTCTATTTCTCAGTCCTGAAGATATGCAAGAGTCAAAGAAATCCATGAAAGAAAAAGGTATTAAAGCTGAAGATGTTAAGAATTTACCTCCTATTGAAGAAATACACGGTCTTAATTTACCGCCTGTTGAGGAAACATATGATCTTAATCCATTACCCATTGAAGAAGTACATGGTCTTGATAACCTGACACATGTAGTAAAGGTAAATTCTCTCTATAAATATGATAAAGCTGAAATCCCATTTACTAAGTTTGCTAGCGAATGCTTAGATGAGTTTGATAATTTTATGGTGAAGAAAGAAGATTTTAATGCTTATTTTGGTAGACAATTGAAATACAATTCAAATATGCTTGAACACTTGGGTGATTATATGGCTAATGTCAAAGGTGAACTTAAACTTATTAGTAAACATGCTTCTATGGTTACCACTCAAGTAGAACAAGTACTTAAAGCTCAAAATGACTTGCTCAATGAATTGAATAGTATGAATAATGATAATGATGTTACAGTTATGACTAGAGGTGGTAAAATGACTCAGGAACCTTTGTATCCTGAAGGCCACCCTAAGACAATTGAGCAAGATTCTCACAGAAATAATATAGACGCACCTAGTCCTTCTAAAAGGAAGAAAACGAAAAATGATAGGACTTTGCATGCTTCTAGTGAACCTATTGCTGAAACACCTGAGAATCCGAATGATATTTCTATTTCTGATGCTGAAACACAATCTGGTAATGAACCTGAAACTAGTGATAATGTTAATGATAATGTTCATGATGATGCTCAACCTAGTAGTGATAATGATATAGAAATTGAACCTGTTGTTGATCTTGATAACCCACAATCAAAGAATCAACGTTATGATAAGAGAGACTTTGTTGCTAGGAAACACGGAAAGGAAAGAGAGCCTTGGGTTCAGAAACCCATGCCTTTTGCTCCCAAACCATCCAAGAAAAAGGATGATGAGGATTTTGAGCGCTTTGCTGAAATGATTAGACCTATCTTTTTGCGTATGCGATTAACTGATATGCTCAAAATGAATCCTTATGCTAAGTATATGAAAGAAATTTTTACTAATAAAAGAAAGATATCGGAAGATGAAATTTCCACCATGCTTGCTAATTATACTTTTAAGGGTGGAATACCAAAGAAACTTGGAGATCCAGGAGTTCCCACTATACCATGCTCCATTAAAAGAAACTATGTTAAAACTATTTGATGTGATCTTGGAGCCGGTGTTAGTGTTATGCCTCTCTCTTTGTATCGTAGACTTGATTTGAATAAGTGGACACCTACTGAAATATCTTTTGCAAATGGCTGATAAATGAACTGCTATACCTATCGATATTTGTGAGGATGTGCCTGTTGTGGTTGCAAATGTTACTATTTTAACGGACTTTGTTATTCTTGATATTCCCGAGGATGATAGTATGTCTATTATTCTTGGAAGACCCTTTTTGAATAATGCAGAGGCTATTATTAATTGCAACAAAGGCAATGTGACTTTTCATGTTAATGGTAATGAGCATACGGTACACTTTCCGAGGAAACAACCTCAAGTCCACGGTATCAATTCTATTGGAAAAAATCCATTGATTATTTTTGAAGGTTTTGAATTTCCTCTTCCTACTGTCAAGAAGAAATATGATATTCTTATTATTGGGGATGTGCATATCCCCGTTGAGGTAACATAGTGTTATTTGAAATTTCTCCGGTTCCATGTTATTTGGAATGAGTTCGTTAACAAGACTTGATCAACCTTGTTAGTGGATTCCTTTTGATGATCATGAGATGGATGAAGTTAGAAAACACAACTCTCTGTACCCTCCTTTTACTTTCTATTATTTATATAAAATAAAATAAAAATAAGTATTTTTTGTCTGTTATCTGAATTATCCATGCAATATAAAAATACTCCGAAAATAAAAGTTCTCCAAGTGCCCTGAAATTTAAATATGATTTTTTCTGGAATATTTGAGAATATTTGGCACTAAGAACACAGCAGGAGGGGCAAGCACCTGTCCACGAGGGTGGAGGGCGCACCCCCTGCCTCATGGGCCCACGGTGGCCCTCCTCCACTTATTCCTGCACCCACACACTCCTTCCTCGCACAAACATGATTATCCAGTTCAAACCCGAGTCCAAGCTCATTTTGCTGCCATTTTTGATCTCCTTGCTCAAAGCACCTCTCACAAAACTGCTTGGGGGGATTGTTCCTTGGTATGTGACTCCTCCATTGGTCCAATTAGTTTTTGTTCTAGTGCTTTATTCATTGCAAATTTATGCTGCCTAGGTGACCATGTTCTTGAGCTTGCATGTCAAATTTATATGGTTCCAAGTAGTTTTGATGCATGATATAGGCTCTAGGCACTTGTAGGAGTAGTTGCTATCAATATTGTTGAGTTTGGTTCACTTCTATTTTGAAGTTACTAAAAATTTCAGAAATTTTTCAAAGGGAGAAATATGCTTAGGAAAATGTACCAAGGTGGTTCTTCAAGGAAACAAGGACCCAGGCTTGCAATGCGTGATGTTGATGATGAGCCACCAAGGGATGCAACAGTGCGGCCTTGTGAATGGCCTTCAGAGGACTTCATGGATCGAGCGGGGATTAAGGAAGAATTTAATGCATAGTTGCGTAATGCTGATCTTGTGAGCTTCGAGGAAGAAAAATGTCGTCAGTACCACTATCTCACTAGTTCCTTTGTGAGGAGGTTTGAATTTTCATCTTCACGTAATTCTCCAACTGTCCTGTTTGATCTTTATGAAAAATCTTATACTATGGACTTAGAGGATTTTACCACTACTTGCAAACTTCCACAATGGGATAGTGCTAGTGAACCCCACAAATATGAATTTAGAGATTTTCTTGCTAGTATAAATGTGGGGGAATCTAGAGATATAACACAAGCTACCATAGGGAGCATTCATTTTCCTGCTATACATTATTTTGCTCTCTTCATAGGTAGGTGTATAAATGGTAAAGATGAAGCATGTCGTATGTGTGTTCCTGACCTCAGTATTCTTAGGAGTGCTGTGTTAGGAGACAAATCTTATAATTTCGGAACCATTGTTGCACATAGGTTGCATAATAATAGATTTAATGGAGATTTCTTTGGTGGAATTTATGCAACCCGCTTAGCTGATTTTCTTGGTGTAACCATACATAATGATGATATTGAATTGCCTCCTGCTTACCTAGACTTTAATGCTATGGTTCACCACCAGTTTGTTGAGAGGAATGAATCACCTCTCCAGTATCACTTAATCTTTGACAGACGTCGTGCTGTCCGTATTACTCTCCCCGCTCCTGCCTTCTTTGATTATCAGGCAAAAGGAAGATATGTTATTACCAGAGAGGAGGCAGATGAGTATGAGAGGAGGGCGGAGGCAGCTCGCCGCCACACTGCAGCTCAGGAGGCAATAGCTGTTGCATCGCAGTACGACCCCAACTATTATTATGGATATCCGCCAGACCAACCGTGGCCATAAACCAACTTAGGCCAAAAGCCTAAGCTTGGGGGAGTACGTATTTCCCACCAACATTACATTCATGTTCACACACTCATTGCTAGATGTCGGTGCTCATACTTTTTCATTGTATCATCCATACTAGTTTATTTCCTTTTTAAGCTTTCTTCTTGTGTTTAAAATGGTTGTGATGTGGTATGATAGGGTGGTATCCTCTTTTGAATGATTTGAGTGGCTTGACTTGGCACATGTTCACGCATGTAGTTGAAACAAAATCAACATAGCCTCTACGATATTTATGTTCATGGTGCATTATATCCTACTCATGCTTGCATTCGGTGTTGATTAATTTTAATGCATGTTCATGACTGTTGTCGCTCTCTAGCTGGTCGCTTCCTAGTCTTTTGCTAGCCTTCACTTGTACTAAGCGAGAATACTGCTTGTGCATCCAACTCCATAAACCCCACACTACTAGGAAAAGGCCTACTAGTGGCGCACCTGTTTTGCCTACTAATGGCGCACTATAGGCGCGCCACTACTAGCACGCCATTAGTATTTTTTACTAATGGCGCACCTGTGGTGCGCCATTAGTATCTGGTATACTAATGGCGCACCATGCAGTGCGCCATTAGTATAACCCACGATGCGCCATTAGTATGCCTCCCAGGGGGGCATATTTACCCATGTGCTTTGGCATACTAATGGCGCACTTGTGGATGATGCGCCATTAGTGTGCTCCGTCTTACTAATGGCGCACTATGTGGTGGTGCGCCACTAGTATGAATATTAGGGATTTTTTTCTTTTCTGATATTTTCACAGGTTACAAAATATATTATTGGACAGAATATAGCTAGCACCACACAACAACAGTAGATTCATCAAATACAATAGAAGATTAGTCTCCGAATAAAATTCATCATATTAGTCTCCGAATTTAAAATACCATATTAGTCCCCGAATATAATTCATCATAATAGTAATGGTGCACTCTTCCCTGGTGCGATATTAGTATTTTTGAAAAAAAATTATTACTAATGGTGCACCGTGGGTCTGGTGCGCCATTACTATATAGTAGTGGCGCACCACATGTCTGGTGCGCCATTAGTGGCCATATCATCTATATCCCTTTTCCTAGTAGTGCCAAAGTTGTTCCATATGAGTCCACCATACGTACCTATTTACGGTATCTACCTGCCGTTCAAAGTAAATTTGTATGTGCCAAACTCTAAACCTTCAAATAAATATCCTGTTTTGTATGCTCGAATAGCTCATGTATCAACTAGGGCTGTCTGTATCTTCCATGTAAGGCGGGTTATTCTCAAGAGGAGTGGACTCCGCTCCTCACTCACGAGAAAATGGTTGGTCACCGGGATGCCCAGTCCCATGCTTTATGCAAATCAAATCAAAATAATTGCAAACAAAACTCCCCCTGGGACTGTTGTTAGTTGGAGACACTCGTTGTTTCGAGCAAGCCATGGATTGATGCTTGTTGGTGGAGGGGGAGTATAAACTTTACCATTCTGTTTGGGAACCGCCTATAATGTGTGTAGCATGGAAGATATCGCCATCTCTTGGTTGTTATGTTGACAATGAAAGTATACCGCTCAAAATATTATTCATCTCTAGTTCAAAACCGAGCTTTGGCACCTCTACAAATCCCTGCTTCCCTATGCGAAGGGCCTATTTATTTACTTTCATGTTGAGTCATCATCCTATTATTAAAAAGCACCAGTTGGAGAGCACCACTGTCATTTGCATTCATTACTGTTAGTTTACATTGAGTATGACTTGACTGGATCTCTTTTACCATAAATTATAATGTCTAGTCAGTCCTTGATCTTTAAAGGTGCTCTGCATTTATGTTTTGCGGTCTCAGAAAGGGCTAGCGAGATACCATCTTGTTATATCATATTATGATTGTTTTGAGAAAGTGTTGTCATCCGAGATTTATTATTATTTCTCGCTAGTTGATTATGCCATTGGTATGAGTAAAAATGATACCTATGTGTTAATGTGAATATGGTCAGTTTATAATCTTTGCTGAAAACTTGAATGCTGGCTTTACATATTTACAACAACAAGAGCAAACAAAGTTTGTAAAAGTTTTTCTTTATCACTTTCAGTTTATCAACTGAATTGCTTGAGGACAACCAAAGGTTTAAGCTTGGGGGAGTTGATACGTCTCCATCGTATCTACTTTTCCAAACACTTTTGCCCTTGTTTTGGACTCTAACTTGCATGATTTGAATGAAACTAACCCGGACTGACGCTGTTTTCAGCAGAATTGCCATGATGTTATTTATGTGCAGAAACAAAAGTTCTGGGAATGACCTGAAACTCCACGGAACATCTTTTTGGAAATAATAAAAAATCCTTGCAAAAGATGAAGACCAGGGGCCCCACACCGTAGCCACGAGGGTGGGGGCACGCATGCCCCCTAGGCGCGCCCCCCTACCTCGTGGGCCCCTTGGAGCTCCTCCGACCTCAACCCCAACTCTATATATTTGCTTTCGGGGAGAAAAACATCAGAGAGAAGGATTCATCACGTTTTACGATACGGCGGCGCCGCCAAGACCTAAAAACTCACGGGAGGGCTGATCTGCAGTCTGTTCGGGGCTCCGGAGAGGGGAATCCATCACCATCGTCATCATCAACCATCCTCCATCACCAATTTCATGATGCTCATCGCCGTGCGTGAGTAATTCCATTGTAGGCTTGCTGGACGCTGATGGGTTGGATGAGATTTATCATGTAATCGAGTTAGTTTTGTCAGGGTTTGATCCCTAGTATCCACTATGTTCTGAGATTGATGTTGCTATGACTTTGCTATGCTTAATTCTTGTCACAAGGGCCCGAGTGCCATGATTTTAGATCTAAACCTATTATGTTTTCATCAATATATGAGTGTTCTTGATCCTATCTCGCAAGTCTATAGTCACCTACTATGTGTTATGATCCGGCAACCCCGAAGTGACAATAATCGGGACCACTCCCGGTGATGACCGTAGTTTGAGGAGTTCATGTATTCACTATGTGTTAATGCTTTGGTCTGGTACTCTATTAGAAGGAGGCCTTAATATCCCTTAGTTTCCGCTAGGACCCCACTGCCATGGGAGGGTAGGACGAAAGATGCCATGCAAGTTCTTTTCCATAAGCACGAATGACTATATTCGGAATACATGCCTACATTACATTGATGAATTGGAGCTAGTTCTGTGTCACCCTAGGTTATGACTGTTACATGATGAACCGCATTCGGCATAATTCTCTATCACCGATCCATTGCTTACGAGCTTTCCATATATTGTTCTTCGCTGATTTACTTTTCTGTTGCTATTGTTATCATCACTATAAAATTCCAAAAACATTACTTTTTCTATCGTTACCTTTTGCTACCATTACCACTACTATCATATTACTTTGCTACAGATATTAAGTTTCCAGGTGTGGTTGAATTGACAACTCAGCTGCTAATACTTGAGAATATTCTTTGGCTCCCCTTGTGTCGAATCAATAAATTTGGGTTGAATACTCTACCCTCGAAAACTGTTGCGATCCCCTATACTTGTGGGTTATCATAGATCAAAGTAGAGGTTGGACTGGGGCATTGACTTGCAAAAGACAAGTGCTTTAACTTGTCCGAGAAATGGGATCAAAGAGAAAATATGGTCGGAACCCCGATTGCATAGGATCAATTCACAGATACCAGATGATATTATATCAACGAAATAGTTATTATTACAAGAAGCTTCTATGGTAGGGTCTACATCGTGTCCGTGGGCATGAACACAAAGTTCAAGGTCGACTCCCACTTCTTCAATGTATAACTTTTCATTCACCTCTCACTTTCGAAGAAGTTGTAGTGTTGAAATTTTATCTAGCAAAATACCAGAAGAGTATGACTAAAACTTTCGAGTTCACACATATTAAGGAAGGCATGGTTCAACCCGTTAGGGTATCGTGGAAACATATACCACAAGCTTCAATAGTAAATACCACCAGCTCAAAAACAGGGCATGGTTGAGAAAGCAGAGGATACAATTTACCAAAGGCTTTATGTATCCGTGGAAAGGCTCACATGGTTATTAGAATATGAAGGACACTGTCGGATAATAATCCAACAAGAGGTTTGGTGGTCTACAACGGAGCTGATGTGAGTATTGGTACTCTATCAAAGGAAGAAGGAATGCAATTGCGTCAGATTATAGAATCGACTGACTAACTCAAAGCTCAAATGCAAATGAATTATGAATTCCAAGACAAGGGATCAGAAGCAATGCTCTGATTAGGGATGGATAAGTTGAATAGCCTTAGGGGTACAATCGACGGCAATTTGATTGGTCGAGAACCAGCTCCTGTTCAAAATGACGTCTGAGCTGGGAGGATGAATTCTAGGATCTGATTGAGGATTGCTGGCATTCGCAACATATTGAATCAATGGACTCAAGATGATAGTGACAAAGGATGCCAATAATATTACTAGACTTATGGGATTATCCATAATCCAAGCAAGCAAAAATTTCAAGAGCAATAAGCTACCGAGGATTTTCAGAAGGTTGAATAGTATTTCGAAGACCTTTCTGAAACACATGAACATATGGGAATGAGCATATACTCGATAAGTGCGAGGAATTTATCCGTAGGGGTATTCATGTGGCAAGGAACGGCAAGGCGGTAGGCACAAAGTATTCTCGGAACAATAGAGAGAATTTCAGGATATCTTGTAATAACAAGACCAACGAGGAATAATTGTAAGAATAAAGTGTACGTGGTTATCCATAGGGGTTTATTGTTGGAAGGGAATTGCAATAGCGATGGCACAAAGTCTCGAGAGAACATCAGAGGGTATCTTCGGAATCCTTCGATGCACCATGCAATCATCTGGAGTAAGGGTCTCTCCGAAAGGAAGTAATTACGAGAATCTAGAGTTATAGTTAGCAAAATCATTTAACCCGAATAGAAGAGAGATTAGAGTCCGAGAGTATAGACGGGGACTAAAAGATCCTAATACCACCCAATGGCGACGTGGGCCCGTAAGCCACACAACCATGTTAGTAAAAGTGTTGCAATCGACTAGACTCGACTTCGGCCAAGGAGTTTGGAAGGGGGATTCCTACATGCAGTCGGCTCTGATACCAACTTGTGAGGCCCCCGATTTGACCGTACACTAATCATACACGCAAACTTGTATGATCAAGATCAAGGACTCACGAGAAGATATCACAACACAACTCTACAAATAAAATAAGTCATGCAAGCATCATATTACAAGCCAGGGGCCTCGAGGGCTCGAATACAAGAGCTCGATCATAGAAGAGTTAGTGGAAGCAACAATATCTGAGTACAGACATAAGTTGAACAAGTTGCCATAAGATGGCTAGCACAAACTGGGATACATATCGAAAGAGGCGCATGCCTCCTGCCTGGGATCCTCCTAAACTACTCCTGGTCATCGTCAGCGGCCTGCACGTAGTAGTAGGCACCTCCAGAGTAGTAGGAGTTGTCGTCGACGGTGGCGTCTGGCTCCTGGACTCCAACGTCTGGTCGCAACAACCGGGTATAGAAAGGGAAAAGTGGGAGCAAAGCAACCTTGAGTACTCATCCAAAGTACTCGCAAGCACGGAGCTACACTACATATGCATTGGTGTCAATGAAAGGGGTAGTATATGTGGACTGAACTGCAGAATGCAAGAATAAGAGGGGGATAGCTAGTCCAATTGAAGACTACGCTTCTAGCGACTTGCACCTTGCAGCAGCAGAAGAGAGTAGATGGTAAGTTCACCAAATAGCATCGTATATCATAATCCTACCTGACGATCCTCCCATCGTCGCCCTCTGAGAGACCGATCACGGGGTTGTATCTGGCACTTGGAAGGGTGTGTTTTATTAAGTATCCAGTTCTAGTTGTCATAATGTCAAGGTACAACTCCGGGTCATCCTTTCACTGAGGGACACGACTATTCGAATAGATAAACTTCCCTGCAAGGGTGCACCACATTTCCCAACACGCTCGATCCCCTTTGGCCAGACACACTTTCCTAGGTCATGCCCGGCCTCGGAAGATCAACACGTCGTTGCCCCACCTAGGCACAACATAGAGGTCAGCATGCTGGTCTAAATCCTATGGCGCAGGGGTCTAGGCCCTTCGCCCATTGCACACCTGCATGTTGCGTGGGCAACCGGAAGAAGACCTAGCCTCCCTAATACAAGAGCAGGCGTTCCAGTCCAATCCGGCGCGCGCTGCTCAGTCGCTGACGTCACGAAGGCTTCGGCTGATACCACGACGTTGAGTGCCCATAACTGTTCCCGCGTAGTTGGTTAGTGCGCATAGGCCAATGGTCAGACTTAGATCAAATACCAAGATCTCGTTAAGCGTGTTAATTGAATTAACCACGAACGCCGACCAGGGCCAGGCCCACCTCTCGCCGAGGTGGTCTCAACCTGCCCTGTCACTCCGCCACAAAGGTTCACTCAGAGGGCCATCAGGACAAACGTCCTTTTGGACCCAATCCGTGAATCACTCGCATGTACTCTATGAGCCGACCCGACTTTAGTCACGACATGTATCATCTATAAAGTATATAGTATATACCCGCGATCACCTCCCGAGTGATCATGGCCCAATAGTATAGCATGGCAGACAGACAAGAAAGTAGGGCCACTGATGGAATACTATCATCCTATACTAAGCATTTAGGATTACAGGTAAGGTAACAACAGTAGTAGAAAGGATGAGCTATGCATCAGAATAGGATTAACGGAAAGCAGTAACATGGTACACTACTCTAGTGCAAGCAGTAGAGAGAAGAATAGGTGATATCTGGTGATCAAGGGGGGGGCTTGCCTGGTTGCTCTGGTAAGTAGCGGTCATCAACAACGTAGTTGGTCGGGGCACCAGCAGTGGCGTCAGTCTCGTAGTCTACCGGAGAGAAGAGGGGGAAGAAACAATGAGTACAATGCAAACAGATGCATGTCGACGTTGGACATGTCGAGTAACGGTGCTAGGTGTGCCCTAGCGCAGTAGGAGGTGATACCAGCGAAAGGGGAAAACAACCGGGAAAGTATCCCCGGTGTTTCGCGTTTTCGGACAGATGAACCGGAGGGGGAAAGTTGCGTGTTCGCTATGCTAGGGATGTGTGGTGGATGAACGGGCTGCGTATTCGGATTCATCTCGTCGTTCTGAGCAACTTTCATGTAGAAAGTTTTTCCATCCGAGCTACAGTTTATTTTATACTAATTTTAAAAGATTTAAATCATTTTTAGCATTTATTTAATTATTTTAATTTAGCATTATCCAGAATAGTGCTTTCTGACGTCAACATGACGTCGGCAGTCAACAGGGTGTTGACTTAGTCGACTGACGTGTGGGTCCTGACTGTCATTGATTGATTAATTGACTAACAGTTAATTAGGTTAATTAGCGATTAGATTAATCTAATTATGATTAATTAACTTAATTAATTATTTTAATTATTATTTATTTATTTATTTATTGTTTATTTATTCTTTTTTAAACGTTCTGGGGCCGTGGGTCCCATGTGTCATAGGGCCAGGGGGCCTTAGCGGGGCGGGCTACCGGGTGCGGGCACACCCAAGAGGGCACTCGCCCGCAGGGCGGGACGAGGCCGCCGGGGCACCGACGGGGGGGGGCAGCCGGGGCCACGATGGGCTGAGGTGAGGGGTGGCACCGGCGCGACCAGCGGTGCGCGTGCGGGCGTGGTGGCGCAGCCGCGGGAGGAGGAGAGGGCTGAGGCGAGGCGCCGCGAGGCACGGGGCCATGGGAGCCCGAGCGGCGTCGGGAATGGGGCGGCGACGAGCGCGGTGTAGTAGCGTGTGATGCGTGACAGGGAGTGGACGGCGCGGCACGGAGCAAAGGAGCGAATGGGTCATGCATGAGACAGAGACGGGGGCGGGCGCGTGCTCACGCGAGCGCAGGCATGCAGGGGAGGCGCGCGATGGCACGAGGCACGACGTGACTGCGGCCTCCGACGAGCAACCAGGCGCGGCCAAGGATCAGGGATGCGACGGGCGCGTCGCATGGACACTGAGGCCACGAGGTGGAAAGGTCAGGGGCTGAGCGGCTCGTGCTAGGCGATAGGGCTGCGGCTATGCGAGCGGAACGGTGGCCGGACGCACGAGTGTGCGGTGTGCACATGGGGACGATGGAAGAAGGAGGAGAGGCCGGGGGCCTCACCGCGGGCTGTAGGGACAAGGGAGCGGGCGGAGGATGAGGACAGGGACGATGGCGGGGTAGCTCCGGCGAGGTCCAGGCGGCGGCGACGATCGGCGTCGCGGCGTGGTTCCGGCAACAGGATCCGGGGAGCCGCGGCGTCGGGCCTGCGGCGAGGGGCGCCGTTTCCCTGAGTGGCTGGTCGGGAAGGAGGTGAGGACGGGGCGACGTCGATGTGGCGGCGGGGCGCCGGTGTGAGTCGGGGCAGCATTGGGTGGCGTCGGCGTCGAGCCCCCGATCTTAATCCAGATCAGGGGAAGGAGTGGGCGATGTGGGGGGGGGGAGTGGGGTAGTGCGGTTAGGTTCAGGTGGGGGAGTGGGTATAGCCCAGGGGGTTTTGGGCCGGCCTGGCTGGCAGTAGCCGCTGGGCCAAGGCCCAGCGGGGGTTTTCCTCTTATTTAACCTTTTGTTTAGTTTTTATCTTATGTTTTATTTTTCTTTTACTATTTTATTTTAGTCTTTCTTTTACTTTAGTTTTATACTTTATAACCTAATTTCCTAAATTAGTGTTACAATATTATCCAATGCCACAAAAACTTTTACCCCTAAATAAAATTGTTTAGCATTTTACAAAATACCAAAGGCATTCAAATAATTGTTTTAGCTACTGTTTTGTTCATTTTTGAGTATTCAAACATTTTATAAATGTGTGATTGCTACACCATAATTACCTGTGCATTATTTCACTCATAGTGAACATTTAGTTTTAATATTTGAAAACTTTTATTGTTTGTTAGAATTTGAATTTTGAATTCGAACCGGTCTTGGACTAAGGCGAGATTTGCAACAGTAATTGAGGTAACGTGGCATTATTAGCAGAGGTTCACTGTAGCTTAAATATCCGGGCGTCATAGTCCCACTTGTGGATGCCTCCGTGTCAACTCTTGGTTCACCTTGTCGTGAGGAAGAAGCTTCGACTTGGACAGACGAGGTACTCTTCTTCACCTCCGTTCGACGAATCTTGCCAATAGACAAGTCTTGGATTGCTTCCGAAGGGTCTTTGTCTCCTACATCAATTGGCAATTGCTCTACTTGCGAGCCGTTAGATTCATCAAACTTCACATCTACCGTCTCTTCAACCTTTCGGGTGAAATTGTTGTACACACGGTAAGTGTGAGAGTTTGAGCCATAACCAAGTTGGAAACCATGTTGAGATTTAGGAGAAAATTTAGACCGACGATGCTTATCAAGAATGTAACACTTTGAGCCGAATACTCGAAAGTATCGAACTTGGGGTTTGTTACTGGTGAGAAGCTCGTATGCCGTCTTGCCGAGTAGCTTGTGAAGATATAAGCGATTTGTTGCATGACAAGCTGCCTCAACTGCTTCTGCCCAAAAGTGTTTTGGTGTCTTGTACTCATCAAGCATCATTCTTGCCATCTCAATAGGGGTCCGGTTCTTCCTCTCAACAACTCCATTTTGTTGATGCATGTACGTAGCCGAGAACTCGTGTGAAATCCCTTCTTCATCAAGAAAGGTATCCACCTTTGCATTCTTGAACTCCATTCCGTTGTCACTGCAAACCTTCTTGATCTTCACTTCAAATTGATTTTGGGCCTTCCTAGCGAAGTTCTTGAAGATCTTTTGGACCTGCGATTTATCATCAAGAAAGTACACCCACGTAAATCTTGAAAAATCATCGACTATGACTAGACCAAATGAGTTTCCACCGAGAATTTATAAGCATTGGGACCAAAAAGATCCATATGAAGTAGCTCGAGCGGTCTTCTCATGGTCATGATGTTCTTCACGGGGTGACTTACTCCAACTTGTTTTCCTGCTTGACAAGCACTGCATAGTCTATCCTTGTCAAATATAACATCTTTTACTCCAAGGATATGATCACCTTTAATAAGCTTATCAAGATTTAGCATGCCCACATGACCTTACCTTCTATGCCACAACCAGCCTTTAGAAGATTTCGCTATTAAGCAAGTTCTAGGTTGAGCCTTTTTAGTGAAATCAACAATGTATAGATCACCTCTATGTATATCGGTAAAGACCATATTATGATTATCTCTATGAAACACTTGGCAATCTACTTCAGTAAATAGGAAATTGAAACCAAAGTCAACAAGTCTAGATATGGAAAGCAAATTATAGCCAAGAGATTCAACAAGCATAAAATTTTGTATGGAGCTATCATGAGATGACCACCTTACCAAGGCCAACCACCTTACCCTTTGAGTTGTCACCGAAGCTAACATACTTTCAAGGGTCGTTGTTTTCAGCAAGCTCACAAAACATGTCCTTGTCTCTAGTCATGTGATCAGTACATCCACTATCAAGAACCCATTCCTTTCCTCCAGCCATGTAGCCACGAAGATTAGCCATAAGACCAAAGTGTCTGATAGACTCATCGAGATCAAAGTCACTATCATCATCCTCATCATAGTGTCCATGTTCAACATTGTCTTGTGATTGATAAATTCCTAGAGAGAGTGATTCATTAGATAAGTGATCATCACAATGTTCATTTTATGGATTCTAATGGCTTCGAAGATGATATTGCTAATGATTCCAACATATCCTTTGGCGCGCATGAGGTTATTAAGCTCAAATAAACAATCACCAAACTTAGGATCATTGGAATTCATCGTACTCAAAGCAATAGACTTGTGAAGAATCTCCTCTAAGTTTTGCAAGGAATAGTTTGGAAATCGTTCCTCAAGAAATCCCCATATGGTGTAAGCACAATCAAGAGCAGGGAAGCTAGCAATCAAGTTTCTAGGTAATCCTCTAGTGATAAATTGACAGTTTTAAGATTACGGATCATGTCAATAGACTCATCAATGGTAGGATGCAAGGGGTCAACAAGGGGTGCACAAGGGCTAGTAATATACTTGTTCAAGTGATATTTATTAAAACTCTCAAGAATCTCAATTTTCCACTCATGAAAGAACTCTCCATCAAGTATAGGTACTCTACGTCTAAGACTCCCCAACATAGACTCATCCATCTTCCTCCAATGGTGAGTAAACCAAAGCAATGGAGACCAATGCTCTGATACCAATTGTAGGATCGAGAAGAGGTGTCTAGAGGGGGGATTAGACCCTCAACAAAGAAAGTGGTAGTTTTTAATTTCTTTGAATTAAGGTGGAGTTTTAGCACAAGTTTAAACATTCACAATACATTTCAAGCAAGCATGGAAAAAGTATATGAGAAGCGGAAAGTAAAGCATGCAAGTTGCAAGAAAGTAAAGGGATGGGATTGGAGTGTGCAAACGCAATTGGAGACAGGGAGACTTTTGACATGGTTCTGATAGGTGGTGCTATCATACATCCACGTTGTTGGAGACTTCAACCCACGAAGGGTAACGATTGCGCGAGTCCACAGAGGGCTCCACCCACGAAGGGTCCACGAAGAAGCAACCTTGTTTATCCCACCAAGGCCATCGCCCATGAAGGACTTGCCTCACTTGGGTAGAAATTCACAAAGTAGGCTATCTCCTTGCCCTTACAAACTCCTTGGTTCAACTCCACAATCTTGACGGAGGATCCCAAGTGACACCTAACCAATCTAGGAGATACCACTCTCCAAAAGGTAATAGATGGTGTGTTCATGATGAACTCCTTACTCATGTGCTTCAAATGATAGTCTCCCCAACACTCAACTCTGTCTCTCTCTCGCGGATTTGGTTTTGGCAGAAAGATGATTTGAGTGGAAACCAACTTGGGGAAGGCTAGAGATCAAGATTCTTGTGGTTTGAATGGAATATCTTGGTCTCAACACATGAGTAGGTGGTTCTCTCTCAGAAAATGTATGGTAGAAGTGTAGGCACATTCTGATTGCTCTCTCTCCGAATGGAGGATGGGTGGAGGGGTATATATAGCCTCCACACAAAATCTAGTCGTTACACACAATTTACCAAACTTGATGAGACCAAATACTCAAACTCGGTCAGACCGATTCAGTTCAAAATGTGAAAGTTAGGCTTTTCGGTGGGACCGATATGATCAACTCGGTGGGACCGATGCTAGGGTTAGGGTAAAACCTCAAAGCGGTTTAACCGATTACGCAAACTCAGTGAGACTGATTTTGGTAATGAGTAAAACAGAGAGTTGGTCAAGAAAACTCAGTGGGACCGATTGCATATCTCGGTGAGACCGATATAATTGCAATAGGCAACAGAGAGTTTGCAAGCCCATCTCGGTGAGACCGAGATCCCATCGGTGAGACCGAATTGATTAGGGTTTCTAGAAGTGGCTATGTCAAATGGACTCGGTGGCGCCGGATAGATCAAATCGGTGCGGCTGAGTTTGACTTTGGGTTTGACTTTGGAGCATGTCACTAAGCACTTTGAGCAAGCAAGCCATTAAGCAACACCTGATCCCCTTTTAATAGTATTGGCTTTCCTATTGACTCAATGTGATCTTGGATCACTAAAATGAAAATGTAGAGTCTTGAGCTTTAGTCAATCCTTGTTCTTAGCTTCTTGAAGGAGTTCCACATCCTCTTGTCCATGCCACTCCACTGTTGAACTTATCTGAAATATACTAGATAGAAGTATTAGTCCAACAAGAGATATGTTGACATTAATTACCAAAATTATCTAGGGAGCACTTCTGCTTTCATATTGTGCAACTACTATGATGCTTGTTGCAACTTTGATACTACTTGTGTGCAACTGCTATGCCACACTTTTATCCAGCTTATATGATAAATTTTGTCAAAATTGTGTTTGTGTGACTGGAATGCTCACAATTTGTCCAACTGGTATGGAAAGTTTGTGCAATTCTATGACAATTTTGTGCAAATGTTGTGCTGCCTTTGTGCAACTACTATCAAAAAGCTGTATCTGGAGAAAAAATACCTAACTATAGTTGCTACTTATTGCTAGAATGTGCAAGCTTGAAAAGTTGGATAAACATAACAATGTGCAAATTCCTTGTTCCTATATGTAAATGCCGACTACTTGTAGTTTTTGAAACAACAAAAATGAGCATAATGGTGTTAAATTCATGCCACATTTTGCTAGCAACTATGCCCCAATACAGCTTGTTGATGACTTTTTGTTGAAAAAAAATGTAGGTTGGAGCAGCTTTCAAGGATGATAGACCTCAATGTGGTGCCTCCCGATCTCAATGAGTTGCCTAATGATGATATTGAGTTTATACAACCAGGGATTTTCACACAGCCAAATCAAGATCATGGTTTGATGGATGATGTTGATGTCAACATGCAATCAGAAAGCCATATACTAGAGGAAACAAACACCATAGTTGCAAGACCTACTAAAACAGAACTAAGGGCAAGGGCAGTTGGTGGTGATCGAAATGCTGTGGAGGAAGATGAGGTTGGTTCTCAGCCAATGGAGCCATTTGTTGGGATGAGATTTGATACTCTCTAGGGTGCTAAGGATCATTACAATGATTATGCACTAAAGATGGGGTTCTCTGTTAAGATGAACACTACAAGGAGGAATGCTTATACCAACATATATGAGAAACAACAATTTGCATGTAACAAGTTTAGGAAGCCAAAAGAGGATGACGTAGGAGCTGAATTGCCACTTGTGCTAGATCCTATACCAGACCCAAAACCATTGGGTGAAGAAGATGAAATGGAAGAAGTGCCAATATTCGATGGAGAGGAGAGTGGGAAAAAGAAGAATAAGAAGAAGCGCAAGAGAGAAAGGATAAAGCAAACACAATGTAAGGCAAAAATGCTAGTTAAATTGAAGGATGGGCGGTGGGAAGTAACCCACTTTGTCCGTGATCATAATCATCCTTTGGTCGCCAAGCCTTCGCTGTCCAAATACTTGTGATCTCACATGGGTATACCGTCGGAGGAAAAGAGGTTCCTAGAGATACTCTACAACTGCAACCTGACTTCAGGTGTGTTCTCATTCACCTCCCAAAAACTTCAAACTTCAGACTATATTGTTTAATTCTGCTCTATCAAGTGTGCAACTAGTAGCAGGGGGTTGTGCAAGTACATACACTGCGTCGTGCAGCCAGGCTTCAGTATTTGTGAAAAAATTACTACCACAAACAAAACACAAAGTTGGAACTACTTGCTGATTGAATAAGATATAGATTTACAAAATGGTCATAGTTTTGATGGCAACTCCATAATATTCGGTCTGCAAACTAGTGTTCCTTATCGATGCAATTAAACCTTCTTTTCTGCAACTAGTGTTCATATCCCTGCAACTGATGATAGACAAAAATAACTAAATTATTTTGCATCATGGAATAAAAAGCGGGTAAACAATGAAAAATTAAGTGCTATGGCAACCACATGTCAATAGTTGTGCAGCTATTGTTCTTTAGTCTGCAATTGTTATTTTTCAAGTGTGCAACTATCTAACTTAACTTTGTTTCTTGCAGGCCATATGATGACTATCATGTTAGAGTTTTATGGCCCGGAGCTAAATGTACCATGTGGACCTAAAGCAATAACAAAACTATGTGTTGGCTTCTCCAAGGACTCAACGAAAGAGGGGGGCATTATTGAGACAATTGAATGTTTTAAAGACTTGCAAAAGGATTATCCAGATTTTCTATAAGATAAAATATGATCTTGAAGGGAGGGCAGAAAACATTTTTTGGGTGGATGGCTTGGCACAGAAAGCTTATACAGAGGCATATCATGATTGTGTCTCCTTTGACACAAACTACATGACCAATATGTACAACATGCCTTTGGCTCCGTTCATTGGGATCAACCGTCATGGGAATCTTTCATGTTGGGCTGCGCGTTTGTGAGACAAGAGATGGAGACCAGCTTTGATTGGGTTTTTGGAGCTTTCCTAGAGGCTATGAATGGAAGGGCACTGGATAACATCATTACCGATCAGGATGTGACAATGAAAGATTCCATAAAGAACATATTTCCCAGAAGTGTGCACGGATGTTGTCGGTGGCACATCATGAAAAAAGCTCAAGAGAAAGTTGGATGGTTGCTAGGACCGAACCCGGGATTGTCTGAAGATTTCAACCTTTGTGTTGATTTCAGTTTCACATCAGATGAGTTTGAACAGAATTGGGCTGCGTTGATGATGAAATATGAAGAAATTACACACACCCATTTTGAGAAACTTTACGAATATAGGAACACTTGGGTGCCATGTTACTTCAAGCATAGATTTTTTTTCCCTTCTTGTAGTATACACAACAAGGTGAGGGGTTCAATGTAGTCTTGAAGCGGTATGTCAACCCTCACAAGTCAATTCCAAACTTTGTGAAGCAGTACGACAAAATACAGACGCACATCCTCGTCAAGGAAGGGTGCAATGAATACAGGACAAAACATATAGATCTTAACTTGTGCTCACAATTCCCAATAGAGAAGCATGCATACAAGACATACACTAGAGATCTTTACTGCAAGTTCCGTGATGAGTTTTCGATGATTGGATGTCAATGCATTCCAAATTGGTGTGGAAACGTTTGAGCAGAGACCAATACCGATTGGCTTGTGAAGTATGGTTCCAGGATCTACTTAGTGGTGGCAAAAATACCCGAGGGACACTATTCGTGTGAGTGTTGAAAAATGGAGAGGGATGGCATCCTTTGTTGCCACATACTGAAAGTGTTCGCGCATATTGGGCTTGATGTCATCCCGAAGCAGTACATGTTGCAGCGTTGGACGCCAATTGCTGCCCCAAGTGTGCCAAGTGCGACTAGCCAGCAGCCTGATGTAATGCCACCTGCCTCTCTAAAGGAAATTAGGCATGCGAACATGACTGCAGATTTCCAGAAACTAGCAAAGTTTGCTTGTGGTTCTGATGCAGCAAAAGGCATGTTGATAAGCACATGCATGCGGTGCGGACAAAGATTGTGCAGCTGAACAAGTTTAGAAGGAAAAAAGGGTTGCAAGAGCGGCATGTCCATCCGCTGGTGATAACAACCAGGATCCTCCCGTGCCACCTACATCTACAAGGCCTACTCCAGCACCTACCCCTACTGGTCGTGCTCCACCGCCTACTCCCATGGGTCGTGGTGGACCACCTCCCCCATGGGTTGTGGTGGTTTTAGTGGAGCACCTCCTCTAATGGACCGTGGTGGTTGTGGTCCATCACCTAGTCCCACGGGCTATGGTAGTTGTGGTCCACCATGTACTCCCATGGGTCATGCTGCTCATGGTCCAGCGCCTCCTCCCATGGGTGGTGCTGAACCGCCTCCTCCGATGGGTCATGCTGGGCTACATGTGAGTAATTCTTCAACACCTCTTCCTATGGGTAACACAACACAAGGCCATCCTAACTGTACTAAGGAGATGTCGCCTACAAGCAATGACAATGACGATGCAACTCCTAGGGATCTGCCAAAGTCAACTACAAAAGGGGGGCAAGGAGTAGATGCTATCATTCAACTCTTGAACTGCACCCGAAAAGTAAAAACAGGTGCAGCTACTGCAACTCAGATAAGCACAATGTCGCTAGCTGCTCTACGAAGTTGGTGTGACAACTTGGTGAGATAGAAGCAATAGATAAATGGAGAAACCATCAAAAAATAGTTCTGGCTTGCACTGTTAGGACATGGATGGAGCTATGAAGATCCAGAAACAAAAAACTGCTTTGCAAACTCTTCTTTGTGTTCTTTAAACTTACAGTTGGCACCCCATTTGTATTCATGTTAAAAAAGTGGCAGACTATCACTTGGCTATGTGTGAGACTACCTATCTACCTATTTATCCCTCCGCTGGCAAATTTGCACATTTACACGTGTTGCTTGGTAAAAGAATGTTACTATGTGCGGTGTCCTTTAGTGATTGATTTTTTTATGGTTTACCAGAACCGAAAGGAACTGTGCAAGTTTATTAGAACCAATGTGCAAGTTTCTTCCCTATATGTGCAACTGTAACATCTCCAAGTATTATGCCATGTAAAAAGGAAAAGAAAAAGGACTGAAATTGTATCATTCTTAGGGTTAAAACAGCCATAGTACTCAAGAAACAAAATGTGCAAACCTGGGCAAAAAACCCATGTAAAATTGTGCAACTAAACTTGTATTGGGTGTGCAACTGATTGGGTACCTGTCGTGGAATTGTCACGGCAGATGTCCTAGCAGAAGGACTTAGTCGTGGAGCCATCACAATAGAGTTAGATTAAAGGGGTTAAACGGGACAAAGGACACAAGGAGTTTATACTGGTTCGGCCCCTTGCGGTGAAGGTAAAGGCCTAATCCAGTTTGGGTGGTATTGCTTATGTCTCGATTACCAGGAAGCGAATACGCTTGACCTAGCTTTCGATCTATTGTCTCTTGCCTTAAACCGCCACCGGGTCGTCCCTTTATATACATAGGTTGATGCCCAGCGGCTGATAGAGTCCCGACTAGCTCATAAACGTGTCCGGTCCAGTGACAAATTACACTTGTCTTATAATACAAGTCATACATACATGGCGGTATTATCCCTATGGGCCTTAAGCCGCTCTTGGGCTTTGGGCCCTTTAGTGAGTCTGCTTCATGAACCGCCATCTTTAATATCTTCATGGGCTTCAGTTTGATGAACCGCCTTTGGGATAACCCGGCCCCTCCTGGGTGGGTCATGCCCAATAGTCATATCCCCAACATTAGGCCCCAGGTTGATTTGAACTTGTTCCTGTCAATCTTCACCACTTAGAAAAATTCCTTCTTCACCTGCTCATGTAAGATATTGTAACCCACCATGATGTCATCTCCTAGAATTACGGAAACCCGCCATGATGTCATCTGCCATTAATTCCGCACAATACCCAGCATATCTTAATAGATCCTTATTGTAACGCCCCGAGACCGATGTGCCAGGTGTCTTCCAGTTATTCGCTGCTGTTGCCAGGTCATTTGCTTGCGTGTTGCATTTCATCATGTCATCATGTGCATCGGCATCATCATGTTTTCAAAACCTGCATCCGTCCGGGTTCCCCCAGTTCCCTCTGTTGTCCGTTCTGAGCCGAGACACACTTGCACGCGCGCACGACATGTCCGAAATATTATTTTATAAGTGGCCGGAAAATGTTCTCGGAATGGGATGAAAGTTGCCGTGTGGTCTTATTATAGTGTAGATAGACCGCCTGTCAAGTTTCATCACATTCGGAGTTCGTTTGATAGCCCAACCGTTAACTATAGCGGCAATATAGCCGGTCTAACGTCGGACGTTTTCGGTCTCCGGAAACCGTGCCGGGCTACATCTCTCCCCTCTTCTCTCAGACCAACCCGCTCTTCACAATCCGCCAGACCCAACCCAACCTCTCTCGTCAGCCCGCGGCCCTCCTCGCGCGCGTCCGAAAGCTGTCCCGGACCCGACCCGGACAGTCGTCACCGTTGTGTCCGGATCATCCCCAAACATCTACAAAACATCACCGTTTTCTTATTTGGACTCCCTAGCCTATTTTTCCCGACCGTCCGATTATGATCGGAGGGACGGATTAGCCCCTAAACTCCCCCTCTTTTCCTTTTATATATATATATCCTCCCTAGTCTAAATATGGTCCAAACCCTAAAACTAGGTCATTTGCCCCCCCTTAGCCACCGCCACACTCCACCAAATCCCCATCGGGATCTTCCCCAATCCAGTTCCTCCTCGCTTTCCTCTCCTGCCAGATCCAACCAGTGGCCCCAGCCAACTCCCTTGATCTCCGCCGTCGCCCAACCACAACAAAGTTGCGCCTCCTTCCCTGCCCTCCTATCTCTTCGTCGTCTCTTTCGGTGTCTCTCGCTCTCTCTCAAATTCTCTCTCTCTCTTGCCAGGTACAGGAGCAACAGGAGGTCGCCCCTGCTGCCATGGCCACCATTTCCATCGCCGTCTCAAGACCCGCCATGGAGGACCCCGTCGCCCGCCAAGTACCTCGCCGGAGTACCCGACCACGTCCAGGACCAGGTCGCCCCTCTCCCTGCTCTTCCACTCTCCGTTTCCTTCCCTGGCTTCTCTCCTCTCTACCTCACCCCTCTTTCTCTCCCTGTACCAGGTACAGGAGTTCACCTGCAACCCCGCCGGCGTCAAGGAGAAGCTTCGTTGGCGGAGCGCTGCCGCCGATGGCCACCTCCATCAGGGATGCCATGGACGCCCACTCTGCAGGAGCTTCGTCCGTTCCTCTGCCTCGCTGCAGTCGCCCTCTTCTGCGACGAGCACCGCGCGCCGCCGTGTTTCTTCTGCAAGGCCAGCTCCACCGAGCCGAAGAACATCCTCGCGCCGCTGGAGCCGTCTCCGCTTCGATTCGGCAGAGAATGGTACCCCGACGACCTCCACCGTCCAGATCCGGCCATCTCCGGCGCCTACTCACTGGTTCCCGCCGACCCCGTCGCCAGAACCTCCCCGACGCCGTCTACTACATCGCCGTGAACCTGCCACTATTTCTGTTGCACGTTCTTCAGTAACGAGCAGAGCACCTCGCCTCGTCCCTGCGTTGACCCGCACGCTACTCGCTGGACCGCGCCTCCCCTCCTCGATTCGATCCAGCCAGCGTCAGGCCTCCCTCCTCCCACCGACTGGGCCAGGCCCAGGGTGAGCAGCCCCGAGTGCCCCCTCCTCTTGATTTTTTTCTCTTGTTGGGCTGCCCAGTTTCGGCCCATGCGTGTTTTTTTCCTGTTGTGTTTTTTTCTTTTATCCCAGAGATTGCAGAATTGCAGAAAAACCCTCAAACTTCATGCATATCATATATCTCAAACTGTGCATCATATGGAAAAACTTTATATATGAAATATGCTCAGAATTGCATCTACTTTCATAATATGCAACTTTCATCTATGTTTAAAATGTTTAAAATGCTGTTTGTTTAAATTTGTTTAAATAACTGGCTAAAATGCTTTATTTCATAACTAAATAACCGTAGCTCCGAATTAAATAATCTTTATATGTAAATGGGGTAGAAAAATGCCTAGATTTACATGGTAGCCTCATCTTGCATGTTTAACAACTCTAAAATAATGTTTAGGGCATAACAGTACCAAACCTTAAATTATGCATATGAGGATTTTCCGGAATTGTTGTTCGTTCCTTCCGGCCTCATTTAAACTTGCCTAGATAGGTAGTTTTGTTGTGCTTCACCTCTTGCCATGTTAATCAACATTTAATCTTGTTGGGTACATAAACGAGAGAGAACTAAATAAGTCATGTGGTGTTTTCTTCAATATGCAACTCCGTTGCATAATGAGCTCCACTTAATTTGTAGAATTGCTTGTGCACTTTGCCATGCCATGCTTCATTAAACCGGACATGCATCATACTTGATTGTGCATCATGCCATGTTGATGTGTGGTTGTTTACTATGTTGTTTGCTTCTTTCCGGTGTTGCTTCTTCGGGTTGGTTCCGATAACGTCGCGTTTGTGAGGACCCGTTCGACTACGCCCATTTGTCTTCTTCATGGACTCGTTCTTCTTCCTTGCGGGATTTCAGGCAAGATGACCATACCCTCGAAATCACTTCTATCTTTGCTTGCTTAGTTGCTCGCTCTTTTGCTATGCCTATGCTGCGATACCTACCACTTGCTTATCATGCCTCCCATATTGTTGAACCAAGCCTCTAACCCACCTTGTCCTAGCAAACCGTTGATTGGCTATGTTACCGCTTTGCTCAGCCCCTCTTATAGCGTTGTTAGTTGCAGGTGAAGATTGAAGTTTGTTCCTTGTTGGAACATGGAGATGTTGTTCCTTGTTGGAACATGTTTACTTGTTGGGATATCACATATATCTTATTTAATTAATGCATCTATATACTTGGTAAAGGGTGGAAGGCTCGGCCTTATGCCTGGTGTTTTGTTCCACTCTTGCCGCCCTAGTT
This sequence comes from Triticum aestivum, assembly GCF_018294505.1. NCBI lineage: Eukaryota > Viridiplantae > Streptophyta > Magnoliopsida > Poales > Poaceae > Triticum > Triticum aestivum. The sequence goes on along the minus strand of NC_057803.1, from coordinate 207,258,019 downwards.
TCCGTCATATCGGTGTTATGTTCCCGGATTTTGCGTTCCTTACGCGGTTGGGTGATAATGGGAACCCCTTGACAGTTCGCCTTGATTAAAGCTTCTCCAGCAATGCCCAACATTGGTTTTACCATTCGCCACCTAGCCTTTTCTTTTCCCTTGGGGGTCGCGCGCCCAAGGGTCATCATTATTTTAACCCCCCCGGGCCAGTGCTCCTCTGAGTGTTGGTCCAACCGAGCGATGTCCGGGGCTACCAGGGGCAACTCTGGGCTGGCCTACCCGACGTCTGGCTCATCTGAGTGTGCCCTGTGAACGTGATATGTGCAGCTCCTATCGGGATTTGTCGGCACATTCGGGCGGTGTTGCTGGATTTGTTTTAACCTGTCGAAGTGTCTTGAAGAACCGGGATACCGAGTCTAATCGGAACGTCTTGGGAGGAGGTCTATTCCTTCATTGACCATGAGAGCTTGTCATGGGCTAAGTTGGGACACCCCTGCAGGGATTTTAACTTTCGAAAGCTGTGCCCGCGGTTATGGGCAGATGGGAATTTGTTAATGTCCAGTTGTAGAAAACCTGAAGTTGACCTTAATTAAAATGAATCAACAGCGTGTGTTACCGTGATGGTCTCTTTCCGGCGGAGTCCGGGAAGTAAACACGGTGTTGGAGTTATGCTTGGCGTAGGTTGCTATAGGATCACTTCTTGATCATACTTCTATCGATCGTGCTTTGCCTTCTCTTCTCGCTGTCATTTGCGTATGTTTAGCCACCATATATGCTAGTCACTTGCTGCAGCTCCACCTCATACTTTTACCCTACCCATAAGCTTAAATTGTCTTGATCGCGAGGGTGCGAGATTGCTGAGTCCCCGTGGCTCACAGATACTTCCAAAACCAGCTTGCAGGTGCCGATGAGTCCGTGCAGTCGACGCAACCAAGCTCAAGGAGGAGCTCGATGAAGATCTTGTCCTTTGTGTTGTTTCGTTCTAGTTGATCAGTAGTGGAGCCCAGTTGGGGTCGATCGGGGACCGTGTCGCATTTGGGGTTCTTCTTTTATTTTGGTTCCGTAGTCGGACCTTGTTTGTATCTGGATGATGTAATGCTTTATTCATGTATTGTGTGAAGTGGCGATTGTAAGCCAACTATGTATCTCTTTTCCCTTATGTATTACATGGGTTTGTGTGAAGATTACCTCACTTGCGACATTGCTTTCAATGCGGTTATGCCTCTAAGTCGTGCTTCGACACATGGGAGATATAGCCGCATCGAGGGCGTTACAAGTTGGTATCAGAGCCTTCCCCGACCTTAGGAGCCCCATTGCTTGATCGTTTTAGCGGCCGAGTTGAGTCTAGAAAAATGTTTTGAGTCATTTAGGAATTATATATCGGAGAGTTTAGGAATTCTTTTTACTTCCCAGTCTCCTCATCGCTCTGGTAAGGCATCCTGACGTAGAGTTTTGACTCTTCTCTTCTCAAATTTCACTAAATTTTTTTAGGATCACGCAGGTATCTTGGAATCGTTCCGATGGTTTTATGATGAGAACATTGTCTTGGTGCCTCCTGTCAGGGGTTTTGTGGAAGTGTCCCGGGGAGTTGAGCTCCGAGGTGTTGTCGTCATAATTTTATCGTTGCAGTTCTGGAATACCTGAGTTTAGTTACGCCGACATCGAAAATCTCTTTTATGCAGTTCGTTGGTGAGATAACCTCGACGCCACCCAGTACTGGGGCGGGAGTTCGGGAGTATTGCCATAACTTGTATAACGGATGCTTTTCGAAGGTTGAGGTAGATGATTTCCGAAGGTTTCTTGGTTATGTGTTGAAGGATGGATACAGCTGGATGTAGGATTTGCTAGTTTGGGTGAGATATTATGCTTCCCCTGTATCCCCAACACCTGATTGCATAACCGGAAAAGTTCGGGAGTTCCATAGGTGGGAATTCAAGTAGCTCTTAGGATATCTTTCCGACAGATGTATGATATGAAATTGGGGTTCGACGTCTAGTGGTCCGCCTATTCACGGTCGGTTTTACAGTGGTCTTGTTGTGTCTTAAAGAGTCCTTGGCTATGCCGACTCGGGGACGCTTCGTATGTCATGTGCACTGCCTTGTACATGATGGTGCTGTACGATCGAGCCCGTGTAGTCCCCACCACGAAAACTTCGGACGAAATCTCTATCATATGTTTGTTCCGGCTTATTTTGCAAGCCAATCCTTGTTGTGTTTTGAGCTGTGGTATTCGAGTTGCTTCGAAGTCAAATGTTGATTCCATACCTTCCCCAAATGGTGTTATCATACTCCGATGTGAATACTAATCCTTCTTGATCATCGAGATTGTCATGTCTATCTTTTTAAACTGGTGTGTTTTCTCCTCAAGCGAATCTGTTCTTTTTCAACGTCCACAAGATCAATTATCAGGTCTTCTCAACGGTGTTCTTTTCATCCGTCTCCAAACTATCTTTGTTTTTCCCGCCTGCCTGCCCTTTTTCCTCAAGGACTCAGATGTCTTAATCAAGCATCCATCTTATGGATGTGAAGTCTCTCCATTCTTTTTCGTCAATGTTCTTATCTGGTGGTTCTCAAGAAGATGTTCTACTAGTTCGTCATTCTTCATTCTTTTCATCTCCGGTGGTTTCAAGTCAAGTTTTGTTGATCATATTCTTTTTCCTCGTTTCAAATACCTTCTCATACCGGTGCACCTCTTAATCATCCACTCCTCGCTATTCATTTGTTTCGGAGTGCCGAAGATATCTCAGAAGATTCACGTTTCCATTCTCGATCCGTTCAAGATACTTCGAGATTGTTATCTCATTCAAGCCATTTATTTCAACCGGTGCAACCTCTCTTTCAAATCATTCAACGGTGTTTCTTTTGAGTGGGCCCTAACCCACAGGTCTATTCCCAGGATCTTACCCGACTCTTCTTATTTCCCAAAGATATCCTCAAATTTCTTGTCAAAGTTTGACGTAAGAATGAATGATCATCAGTCAAATGTATTTCTCCAAGATCTTTCAAATTCTTTTCATCGTTGACTCAACCTCTTCGTTTTCATTCTTCCGGAGTGTCTAAATAATTCATGGTGGTGCTTCTCATCGTCATTCTCGGATTTTGAAGAACGAAGAAAAGTTTCTCTTTAATCTTGCTCCATTCTCTTCGAGACTCGTGGTTCTAGCTTGTTGCCATCCTCTCATAATTGTTTTGATCGTGATAATTCATTTCACCCATCCGAAGCAATTCAAGAGTCTTCTCAGTTTGACTATCCGGAGTCCATCAATTCAGGTGTATTGATTCTCAGCTTTAAGTTGTCATTCTCCAATCGTACCGATGCATCGTTCAAGTGTTCTCTAATCAGCTCATCATCTCTTCGTTCTCATATATCTAAATTCTCTCAATCATCTTCATTCATTTGCCAATTCTTCCCGGTCTTTCTTTATCTTCTCTTCATTCATTTTCAATTCTTACGGTGGTTTGCTCAAGATTCTATTCCATGGTTATCATATCAACTCATTCGTTGTTTTCCAAATCCTACCGATGGCTTGTTGAAGACCGTCTCAAGTTTGCGCTATATCTCACTTAATCCTCTCTACGAGAATAAGTAGTGTGCCAAATCCGTTGCTTGTCATCAATTAAATTGGTGAAGGATAAGCATAATGTAATTCTTATTCTTGTTTCATACAATTGATTTAATTTCTTATTCCGGAGGTTCATCAAATTTTTGATTCAAGTTGTCCATCTTTCTTTTCCGGAGTTCCAAGTTTCCACTCTATCTCGTTGCAAAGCTTCATCTAATCATTACAAGGTTTCACCTTGTGTTTTCAACTTCTCTTTCTTTTCGTTATTCTTTTGAATCGGAGTTCTTCATGGAGATTCTACATGGTGGTTCATCAAGGCTTTAAATTCCTTCTCAAAGTGTTCATCAACATTCATTTCTAAGGAGCTCAAGCATTCTCATCTTGCAATCCGGAGTTCAATCTTTCTTCCGTATCATTGGAGGTGGTATTATGTCATTCTTGATAATTTGAGTTCATGTTTTCATGATTCACATGTTGTCAAGATTGGGATATTTTAAATCCATCAATCTCGTCATTGGAGATATCTTGGGTTATATTTCACCTAAAGCTTTCGTTTAAGGATTGTCTCTCTCATGGTGTTTATCAATGATCCAATTTCTTCATTTATCCTTTCCGGTGCGATATACTTTCTCGTCTCCTTGTTCATATCAATACAATTCTTTTACCGTGAGTGGCAATTTGTCACCTCATAATTCGAGATGTATTCCATAAGACCATATCAAACTTATTCTTTTCATTGTTGGTTTTTCAACAACTCCGTTCTAGCATTTGTTGTGACCGTGCTCTCTCAAGATATTGTTTCCCTTTGTTCCGGAGGCAGTGTTTGTTAATGTCATCAAGTATCTTCTCATCTTACCATGTTCTTATTCAATTTTTTTCTTTTCAACCCGAGTGCTGCCCGAATTTGGTCTTCCTTGATCCCCTTCTTTAACAGGAGTGTTTTCAATATATATCTTCCCTTCAACCTCAAGGCTGTCGCAAGGTTCGTTGTTCCTCTTTTCTAACGGAATGTTTTCAACTTCGTTCATCTCCGTCGTATTCTTTTTCTCAAAATGGCTTAACCTCTTCAAGGTTCTTTGGTTTCACTCATTGGTCAAAGAAGCAACTTAGTTTTACCTCTTCTCTTTCTCTTCCATTGTTCCTCCGGTGCCATCCTAGATCTCGGGACGAGATCCTCTCGTAGTGGTGGAGTGTTGTAACGCCCCGAGACCGATGTGCCAGGTGTCTTCCAGTTATTCGCTGTCTGTTGCCATGTCATTTGCTTGCGTGTTGCATTTCATCATGTCATCATGTGCATTGCATCATCATGTTTTCGAAACTTGCATCCGTCCCGGTCTCCTCGTTCCTCCGTTGTCCGTTCTGAGCCCAGACACACTTGCACGCGCCCGCGGCATGTCCGAAATATTATTTTATAAGTGGCCGGAAAATGTTCTCGAATGGGATGAAAGTTGGCGTGTGGTCTTATTATAGTGTAGATAGACCGCCTGTCAAGTTTCATCGCATTCGGAGTTCGTTTGATAGCCCAACCGTTAACTATAGCGGCAATATAGCCGGTCTAACGTCGGACGTTTTCGGTCTCCGGAAACCGTGCCGGGCTGCATCTCTCCCCTCTTCTCTCAGACCAACCCGCTCTTCACAATCCGCCAGACCCAACCTAACCTCTCTCGTCAGCCCGCGGCCCTCCTCGCACGCGCCCGAAAGCTGTCCCGGACCCGACCCGGACAGTCGTCACCGTTGTGTCCGGATCATCCCCAAACATCTACAAAACATCACCGTTTTCTTATTTGGACTCCCTAGCCTATTTTTCCCGACCGTCCGATTACGATTGGAGGGACGGATTAGCCCCTAAACTCCCCCTCTTTTCCTTATATATATATATATATATATATATATATATATATATATATATATATATATATATATGCTCCCTAGTCTAAATATGGTCCAAACCCTAAAACTAGGTCATTTGCCCCCCCCCTCAGCCGCCGCCACACTCCACCAAATCCCCATCGGGATCTTCCCCAATCCAGTTCCTCCTTGTTTTCCTCTCCTGCCAGATCCAACCAGCAGCCCCGACCAACTCCCTTGATCTCCGCCGTCGCCCAACCACAGCAAAGCTGCGCCTCCTTCCCTGCCCTCCTATCTCTTCGTCGTCTCTTTCGGTCTCTCTCGCTCTCTCTCAAATTCTCTCTCTCTCTCTTGCCAGGTACAGGAGCAACAGGAGGTCGCCCCTGCTGCCATGGCCACCGTTTCCGTCGCCGTCTCAGGACCCGCCATGGAGAACCCCGTCGCCCGCCAAGTACCTCGCCGGAGTACCCGACCACGTCCAGGACCAGGTCGCCCCTCTCCCTGCTCTTCCACTCTCCGTTTCCTTCCCTGGCTTCTCTCCTCTCTACCTCACCCCTCGTTCTCTCCCTGTACCAGGTACAGGAGTTCACCTGCAACCCCGCCGGCATCAAGGAGAAGCTCCATTGCCGGAGCGCTGCCGCCGGTGGCCACCTCCATCAGGGATGCCATGGACGCCCGCCCTGCAGGAGCTTCGTCCGTTCCTCTGCCTCGCTGCAGTCTCCCTCTTCTGCGACGAGCACCGCGCGCCGCCGTGTTTCTTCTGCAAGGGCAGCTCCACTGAGCCAAAGAACATCCTCACGCCGCTGGAGCCGTCTCCGCCTTGATTCGGCACAGAATGGTACCCCACCGACCTCCACCGTCCAGATTTGGCCATCTCCGGCGCCTACTCGCTGGTTCCCGCCGACCCCGCCGCCAGAACCTCCCCGGCGCCGTCTGCTGCATCACCGTGAACCTGCCACTGTTTCTGTTGCACGTTCTTCAGTAACGAGCAGAGCACCGCGCCTCCCCTCCTCGATTCGATCCAGCCAGCGTCAGGCCTCCCTCGTCCCACCGACTGGGCCAGGCCCAGGGTGAGCAGCCCCGAGCGCCCCCTCCTCTTGATTTTTTTCTCTTGTTGGGCTGCCCAGTTTCGGCCCATGCGTGTTTTTTTCCTGTTGTGTTTTTTTTTCTTTTATCCCAGAGATTGCAGAATTGCAGAAAAACCCTCAAACTTCATGCATATCATATATCTCAAACTGTGCATCATATGGAAAAACTTTATATATGAAATATGCTCAGAATTGCATCTAGTTTCATAATATGCAACTTTCATCTATGTTTAAAATGTTTAAAATGCTGTTTGTTTAAATTTAATTAAATAACTGGCTAAAATGCTTTATTTCATAACTAAATAACCGTAGCTCCAAATTAAATAATCTTTATATGTAAATGGGGTAGAAAAATGCCTAGATTTACATGGTAGCCTCATCTTGCATGTTTAACAACTCTAAAATAATGTTTAGGGCAGAATAGTACCAAACCTTAAATTATGCATATGAGGATTTTCCGGAATTGTTGTTCGTTCCTTCCGCCCTCATTTAAACTTGCCTAGATAGGTAGTTTTGTTGTGCTTCACCTCTTTCCATGTTAATCAACATTTAATCTTGTTGGGTACATAAACGAGAGAGTACTAAATAAGTCATGTGGTGTTTTCTTCAATATGCAACTCCGTTGCATAATGAGCTCCACTTAATTTGTAGAATTGCTTGTGCACTTTGCCATGCCATGCTTCATTAAACCGGACATGCATCATACTTGATTGTGCATCATGCCATGTTGATGTGTTGGTTGTTTACTATGTTGTTTGCTCCTTTCCGGTGTTGCTTCTTCGGGTTGGTTCCGATAACGTCGCGTTTGTGAGGACCCGTTTCACTACGCCCATTTGTCTTCTTCATGGACTCGTTCTTCTTCCTTGTGGGATTTCAGGCAAGATGACCATACCCTCGAAATCACTTCTATCTTTGCTTGCTTAGTTGCTCGCTCTTTTGCTATGCCTATGCTGCGATACCTACCACTTGCTTATCATGCCACCCATATTGTTGAACCAAGCCTCTAACCCACCTTGTCCTAGCAAACCGTTGATTGGCTATGTTACCGCTTTGCTCAGCCCCTCTTATAGCGTTGTTAGTTGCAGGTGAAGATTGAAGTTTGTTCCTTGTTGGAACATGGAGATGTTGTTCCTTGTTGGAACATGTTTACTTGTTGGGATATCACATTATATCTTATTTAATTAATTCATCTATATACTTGGTAAAGGGTGGAAGGCTCGGCCTTATGCCTGGTGTTTTGTTCCACTCTTGCCGCCCTAGTTTTCCGTCATATCGGTGTTATGTTCCCGGATTTTGCGTTCCTTACGCGGTTGGGTGATAATGGGAACCCCTTGATAGTTCGCCTTGATTAAAGCTTTTCCAGCAATGCCCAACATTGGTTTTACCATTCGCCGCCTAGCCTTTTTTCTTTTCCCTTGGGGGTCGCGCGCCCAAGGGTCATCATTATTTTAACCCCCTCGGGCCAGTGCTCCTCTGAGTGTTGGTCCAACCGAGCGATGTCCGGGGCTACCAGGGGCAACTCTGGGCTGGCCTACCCGACGTCTGGCTCATCTGACTGTGCCCTAAGAATGAGATATGTGCAGCTCCTATCGGGATTTGACGGCACATTCGGGTGGTGTTGCTGGTTTGTTTTAACCTGTCGAAGTGTCTTGAAGAACCGGGATACCGAGTCTGATCGGAACGTCTCGGGAGGAGGTCTATTCCTTCGTTGACCGTGAGAGCTTGTCATGGGCTAAGTTGGGACACCCTTGCAGGGATTTGAACTTTCGAAAGCCGTGCCCGCGGTTATGGGCAGATGGGAATTTGTTAATGTCCGGTTGTAGAAAACCTGAAGTTGACCTTAATTAAAATGAATCAACCGCGTGTGTAACCGTGATGGTCTCTTCTCGGCGGAGTCCGGGAAGTGAACACGGTGTTGGAGTTATGCTTGACGTAGGTTGTTCTAGGATCACTTCTTGATCATACTTTTATCGACCGTGCTTTGCCTTCTCTTCTCGCTCTCATTTGCGTATGTTAGCCACCATATATGCTAGTCGCTTGCTGCAGCTCCATCTCATACCTTTTACCTTACCCATAAGCTTAAATAGTCTTGATCGCGAGGGTGCGAGATTGCTGAGTCCCCGTGGCTCACAGATACTTCCAAAACCAGCTTGCAGGTGCCGATGAGTCCGTGCAGTGACGCAACCAAGCTCAAGGAGGAGCTCGATGAAGATCTTGTCCTTTGTGTTGTTTCGTTCTAGTTGATCAGTAGTGGAGCCCAGTTGGGGTCGATCGGGGACCGTGTCTCATTTGGGGTTCTTCTTTTATTTTGGTTTCGTTGTCGGCCTTGTTTGTATCTAGATGATGTAATGTTTTATTCATGTATTGTGTGAAGTGGCGATTGTAAGCCAACTATGTATCTCTTTTCCCTTATGTATTACATGGGTTTGTGTGAAGATTACCTCACTTGCGACATTGCTTTCAATGCGGTTATGCCTCTAAGTCGTGCTTCGACACGTGCGAGATATAGCCGCATCGAGGGCATTACACTTATCTTTAATAACCATCCCGAAGATCGAGGCATCTAAGCAGCTAGATAATCATTCTTTGGCCTCCTCAATTTTCGCGCATGCCTGTTACTCCTTTCCTTATAAATAGGGTCAGGCAACCTTTTTCATTTTCCCCCTTCTCCTTATCATCTTCAACCTCCCTCTTCGTGATGCATATGCACACCTGAGCACCGCCACCGCCGAGCTCGTCAGCTTCCTCAACTCCAGCCGCTGCATCAACCTGAACGAATCCAGAGAACTGCGGCGCCTCTTCCGGTGTTCAACAGACCTAGTAAGCACATCACTTTTCCCCACTGTCAATCTCCATTAGGGTTTGTGAAGGTCTTAGGAGTTCATTGTTATTCTTCACCTCATCTCTGTTTAATCTTTATTTTGATCCAAAGATAATGCTTAAAACATGCAGAAATTATTTCTGTACTAGTTCTTAATCATTAAATACACTTCCTAGATGCAGAAATCTTGCGCATACGCTAGTTCCTCCGCTGCTGCGATGTTCAGGCTGTGATTTACTTTCTTTTTTTACACATCGTTAGATCCAAATTAGCTGCTCCAGTCTGTAAAAACCTGTTTGTCCATGTCGGTGTCAAAACCGGCGGATCTCGGGTAGGGGGTCCCGAACAGTGCCTCTAAGGCGGATGGTAAAAGGAGGCGGGGGACACGATGTTTACCCAGGTTCGGGAACTCTTGATGGAGGTAATACCCTACGTCCTGCTTCATTGATCTTGATGATATGAGTATTACAAGAGTTGATCTACCACGAGATATGGTATGATTGCATGTTGTCGTACGGACTAAACCCTCCGGTTTATATAGACACCGGAGGGGGCTAGGGTTACACAAAGTCGGTTACAAGGGGGGATATCTAATATCCGTATTGCCAAGCTTGCCTTCCACGCCAAGGAGAGTCCCATCCGGACACGGGACGAAGTCTTCAATCTTGTATCTTCATAGTCCAACAGCCGGCCAAAGGATATAGTACGCCTGTCTGGAGACCCCCTAATCCAGGACTCCCTCAGTAGCCCCTGAACCAGGCTTCAATGACGATGAGTCCGGTGCGCAGATTGTCTTCGGCATTGCAAGGCGAGTTCTTCTCCAAATTCTGAATATCTGCTGAGTAGTGTCCGGCTCCCCATAAATGTTGCACTTCTTGGCTTCTTTGCCCAATAAGGGCTATCTTCCACGTGTCGAGCGAATGCGAGGAGCCAGGGCATTTTTACATTCGCCACCCTAGCCATGTAAGTAAACTTGTCTATTAAAGGGACGGGGATTCTTAGATCCAAACCACACCATCCTCCCATGGCGAGTATCCATCAGAGCATGTTCAGAAAAATCCATTCCAACATGGCTGGCCATCACAGCTGCTCCTCCCGCTCCCGTAGCCCTAAGCCCGGTGATTGGGAGAAGTGTTCCATCCCACACAGCCAATTAGTAGAGTTACAGACCCAGGGATTTCTCCATCTAGCATATATGGTCCCCGTTCGAGCCGGGCTCGCCACCTATAATGGCGGGGAGCAAGCGGAGAGCTTCCCCAATCCCTCCAAGGGGGAGTGGGTATGCCTTGTCCCTTATTTACTAAGGGGTCTTGGATTTCCAATCCATCCGTTCCTCCACGGGCTCCTAGAGTTCTACGGCCTCCAGTTGCATAATTTCACCCCCGCTTCCATATTACACATCGCTGGTTATGTTGCCCTTTTGTGAGCTGTTTCTACGCTACGAAGCTCATTTCGAGCTGTGGAAGAGGCTATTCTGCCTGGTGCCCCGTACACAGGAGGGGTCAATATATCAAGTGGGCCGAGCCGAAATATGGCGCATCGCCGGGACCGGATACCTGTCCGGTACCCCGAAGAAGACGTCTGAAGACTGGCCTTCGGAGTGGTTTTATATGGAGGACGTCCCCCTTCCAGATCCTATTCGGAGGGGTCTTCCCGAGTTCGGCAATGCCCCTTTGAAGAAACGCCAAAGCTGGCGCCCACGGAGCCCTCAGGAGGAAGATAACGGAGAAGTCCTTTACCTGATGGGCCGAATAAAAGCGCCGGCTCAATCAGGATTGAAAATAATCGAGGTTATGTCAATATGTATAATGCGGGGGGTGCAACCACTTCAATATCGAGGGCACCCATGTGGCGCTTTAACGGGGAAGATGATGCCACCCGCTGCAGGCATAAGGGACCGGACTTTGCTGCTGCTCTAGCAAAAATTCTGTCTGGGTTGTTCAAGGGAGAGGAAGAGGAGTTCACCCGTATTAAGCCACAGGATGGATTCTCCATGTACAACCCTCCAAGCTGGGTGAGCTGTCACTTTTTACTCCCAACCTTCCCGCATTCTTCGTCATAAATGCTCACCTTGCCGTTTCATGGCAGGACCTGCGAAAAGCTGTAAGGGAGGTCAACAGCCCACCTCCACAACCATAGGACCCTGACCGGGTCCTCGATCCCGGACTCTAAGAGCATCCGAACATATTTGTGGAGCTGATCGATGGGACATTCTATCAGTTGAGCTGCGATGATGCCATGGTGGCCATCATAGCTGACTATCCTGGGCTACTCCCTGCATCGCATGTAAGAAAAACCATAGTCCCAACTTCCGAGAAGGATCCCCTTTTATGCACTTCACCTACCGTACACATATGGTGTTTTACAGGGAAGGCCCTCTGGACGCCATGCCGAACCCGCAGTGACTCGCCAACGAGGGACACCGAAGCCGGGTAGGCCAAAAAGGAAGGCGGTCAGGACTGAGACGCCGGCGCGGAGGTATGATACAGAACCTCGCTCCGTGGTTGTTGTCTTTCTTAAAATATAATGACGTCCATGTTTCCTGGTAGGAAAAATGCTCGCCGGACTATATTCAGAGAGGTTGCCGATCACGCCTCCACCAGTCGGGCTGTAGGGCCGAACATAGCGGCGGAAGCTAACACGGGGCGAACGCCGGATGCTCCTCCTACTGAGGATGCAGATAGACTATCCGCTACAAATTCCAAAGTGGAGAGCGCCATGAATCACAGGCGTCGCCGGGCCATACTCCGTGACGCTTGTTTTTCCCAAGAGGCATTCGATGCCTTCAACTCAGGAGACGCGTACATCCGTGCTGCTCAAAACGGTCTTGCGAGAGCCACATACCAGTATGTAAAGGATATATGGGTAAGAAAATCTGACGATTATATATATCAGTAGCCCCTGAGACATGAAACAGTTGACACAACTGATTTAAGGATCATTATTTGTGCCGGTTCTTACAGAGAAGAATACCCAATTGTCTCAAGAGCTGGAAGAGTGCAAAGCCCAGCTATGGGCCGCGGTGGCCGCGTTGAAGGAGTCCGAGAAGGCCCCCTCTGGTAACACTTGTTTCCATTGCAAAGAATGACAGGTACCAGATAGTATGCAACATGCATGCAAATCTAACAATAGATGTTGCAGATGACTCCGGAGTGAATCCGGAGGCCGTGCCGGAGGATGCGCAATGTGCTAATCGACAGCTAAATGCTGGCGAGCGCGTGCTTACACGAGTCAGGCAGGAGAAAAATAATCTCCAGGACGCCAATATCCGGCTGGGCGTGGAACTGAAAGATGTTCGAGCCCAATTTGCGGACTCCGTGAAGGAGAATAAGAGGCTTCGACGCAAAATTTTCAGTAAGTGCTTGAACAAACTTTTGAAAGAGTTCGGCGAAGAAGCCGGCTAACAGAGTTATGTCTGTAGGTATGCTGACGGCTCGTCCCGCGGAGGAGATGCCCGGGTCTGCGGGTGATCTTCTACCAGAGCTCTCACAACTGCACGAACAAGTTCGGCAGGTAATGCAGGGTATTACCCAAGCCTTGTGGCCATCCGCCTCCCCGCCAGGAGGCATGGAGGAGCTTATAGAGAAGCTTAAGGGAGCGCGGCGGCGCTTCCGATTATGGAAGATATCAGCCTGCCGACAAGGTGCAAGGGAAGCCCGGGCCATGGTGAAGACGCGATATACCAAAGCTGACCCCAACTACATGGCCAAGGTCGGACCTATGGGGCCCGATGGGAAAGAGATCCCCGTCAGTTTGGTGTATGACCAAGTAGAATTAGGCGCAAAGTATTCCCAACAGGATTGTAGGCTAGACAGCCTGTTGGATGGTATAGAAGAAGAATTTAATCAGTCTTAGTGACTGTGTACTTTAAGTGACATATATAATGTCCCTAGCCGGATTGTAAATCATTTGTCATGGTGGACCTTTTCGCTTCGACCTCTGGACCCGATAGTCCGGAGTGTATCCGAATACTCGCTCGGTTATGTAAAAACCGGGGTATGCGTGGAAACCAGGCGTAGGGGTCATAAGTGCTTGAACAGACAAGTACCCAACTAGCTATGTTATATTACATGGATAGTAAGAAACATCTTCCAGGGAGAATAGTTCCGTTAAGGGTTCCTTTCCCTGGGTACGCATGCCCTAATGTGCATGTCCGAACTGCGAAAAGAGATACAAAATATAAACATCTGGGGGCATGTATCAAAAATAAATAAAAGTCATATTTTGTTCACCGACCGAATATTCCCTTAAGAACGCTAGCTTTCGGCTTCACCCAATCTGAGGTACACATCCGGCTGACCCAGCAGTAACAATCGCAGAGGTGCTCCCCTTATGCCCTAGCCGAATTAACAGGAATGTAGGACATAAATAAAAGAGCCAGGCAACCCAGCTTGGCAAAAACTTAAGTCATATCGATGCATATAATGGCGAAAAAAGGTACATGCGGAAGAATAACACATGTGTGGGGCATAAAGCCCAGAAAAATAGTTATATTAAGCTTTTGTATAAGAAGCCCCCAAGTATAATCAGCGCGGTTGGCGCGTCAAGATTGTGTAGTCAAGACACAATTTAGCCTTTTAAGGCCTTGAGGAGAAGAAAAAAAGAAGAGAGAAAGAGAGAAAAGACAGATAACAGATATGCAAAAAATTGACGGGGGTAAGGAAACGAACATAGAGTCCGACACTAGGCGTGGAATCTTCGGAGTCTGGCTGCGTTCCATGGGTTTGGCTCGAGTCGGTTGTCTGATGCATCCCGCAGACGGTACGCTCCACCGGTCAGAACCTGGTCAATAATGAAGGGACCTTCCCATTTGGGCTTGAGGTTGTTCTTTTTCTTCTCCGGCAAGCGTAGAACTAGTTCGCCAATGTTATAGGTTTTGGCCCATACTTCTCTACTTTGATACCTTCGAGCATGTTGCTGATAGAATGCGGAACGGGCTTTTGCCACGTCGCGCTCCTCCTCCAGGGCGTCCAAACTGTCCTGCCGATCGATCTCGGCCTCTTTTTCTTCGTAAATGCGCACTCGAGGTGAGTCATGAATTATGTCGCAAGGCAGAACCGCCTCTGCGCCGTACACCATAAAAATGGTGTGTGTCAGGTAGTGCAATTCGGCGTGGTCCGCAGCCCCCATAGTACGGAGTCGAGCTCCTCTACCCAGTGCGTGTTTGATTCCTTTAAGGACCGCACTAATCTGGGTTTGATGACGCTCATGATAAAACCATTTGCTCACTCAACTTGACCGTTAGTTTGCGGGTGATAGACAGAAGCATAATCGAGCTTGATGCCCATGTTGCTGCACCAAAGTTTTACCTCGTCGGCTGTGAAGTTAGTGCCGTTGTCAGTGATGATACTGTGGGGGATGCCATAACGGTGTACAACCCCAGTATGAAGTCTATCACCGGTCCAGATTCAGCCGTTTTAACGGGTTTGGCTTCTATCCATTTGGTGAATTTATCCACCATGCCCATTAAGTATTTTTTCTTATGGGTTCCCCTTTTAAGGGGTCCGACCATATCAAGCCCCTAGACCGCAAAGGGCCAAGTTATGGGGATTGTTTGGAGAGCGGTAGGCGGCATATGGCTTTGGTTTGCAAAAAGCTAGCAACCGATGCAATGTTGGACCAGATACTGTGCATCTGCTCAGGTCGTCGGCTAATAGAAACCTGTATGGAAGGCCTTGCTTACAAGGGCCCGGGCTGTGGCGTGGTGGCCGCCGAGTCTAGCATGGATTTATGCCAAAAGCTTCCGCCCTTCCTCTTCGGAGATGCACCTTTGAAGGACTCGAGTAGTGCTTTCCCTATAAAGCTCTCCCTCGTGAACCTTGTAGGCTTGAGATCGCCGCACTATGCAGCGTGCCTCATTTTGGTCCCCGGGTAGTTCCTGCCTGGTTAGGTAGGCCAAGAATGGTTCTGTCCACGGGGCGATGACGGCCATTATCACGTGGGCTGAAGGTGGTATTTGGATGGAAGATCCTCCGATTGTGTCAGAGTGTTCGGTATCTGGTGTTGTGGCCGTTTCCGGACTATTGTTACCGGTGTCCCCTTCCCATACCACGAATGGCTTAAACAGCTTTTCCAGGAAGATGTTAGGTAGGACAGGGTCGCGCTTAGCACCGATAAGGACGAGGATATCCGCCGCCTGATTGTTTTCCGAGCCACATGGTGGAATTCAAGCCCCTCGAACTGAGCTGACATTTTGAGGACGGTGTTGCGATATGCCGCCATTTTCGGATCCTTGGCATCGAAGTCTCCATTTATTTGAGATATTGCGAGGTTCGAGTCCCCACGCACATCTAGGCGTTGAATGCCCATGGAAACTGCCATCCGGAGATTGTGTAATTGGGCCTCATATTCGGCTACGTTGTTGGAGTCTATGTATAGTTTTTAGAGTACGTATTGGACTGTATCTCCGGTGGGGGATGTCAGGATGATGCCAGCCCCCAGACCAGCCCGCATTTTAGAGCCGTCAAAGTGCATGATCCAATTGCAGTACGCGCCGTATTCTTTAGGGAGGAGCTCGATAGCCCATTTGGCAATCCGGCCCATGGCATCGCGGTTGTTTATTATGTCGTTGAGTGGTACTTCTGAGGCCACTATAATTGAACACTCTTGAAAGTAGTGTCATAATTTCCGGGATGCCATGAATACCGCGTATGCTATCTTTTGATAATGTGGGTACTGTGATGTTCATGGACTGAGGACAGTGGATACATAATATACCGGCTTTTGAAATGGGAATTTATGTTCGCCCGTCTCTCGTTCGACGACGAGCACTGCGCTTACAACTTGGTGAGTTGCCGCTATATATAACAGCATTGGTTCACCGACATTTGGTGCGGCCAAGATTGGGTTGGTGGCTAGGATGGCTATTATTTCTTCCAATCCGGCCGTGGCTGCGTCCGTCCACTCGAAGTGTTCGGTGCGCCGAAGAAGGCGATAGACGGGGAGTGCCTTTTCTCCTAATCGGGAGATAAAGCCGCTTAAGGCCGCCACACATCTAGTTAACTTCTGGATTTGCTTGAGGTCAGTTGGGATAGCCAACTACGACAGAGCCTGGATTTTAGCCGGATTTGCTTCAATTCCTCTACTGGAGACAATGAAGCCCAGGAGCTTTCCAGCGGGTACGCCGAAAACGCATTTTTCCGGATTGAGCTTCATGTCGTATGTTCGGAGATTCTCGAACGTGAGCCTCAAGTCGTCTATTAAGGAGTCGATGTGTCTGGTTTTAACGACCACGTCGTCTATGTATACCTCCATTGTTTTGCCAATCTTCTTTTCCAGACATGTCTGAATCATGCGCTGATATGTTGCGCCCTTGTTTTTTAGCCCGAAGGGCATTGTGTTAAAACAGAAGGGGCCGTATGGAGTGATAAATGCCGTTGCGGCTTGATCGGACTCCGCCATCTTAATTTGGTGGTAACCGGAGTATGTTTCAAGGAAGCACAATGAGTCGTGTCCTATGGTGGTGTCGATAATTTGATCGATGTGAGGGTGGGGGAAGGGATCCTTTGGGCAAGCCTTATTAAGGTCCTTGAAGTCGACGCATAGGGGCCAGGATTTTTCCTTCTTTGGTACCATTACCAAGTTTGCTAGCCAGTCCGGATGTTTTATTTCTTTGATGAATCTGGCCACCAGTGACCTGGCTAGCTCCTCTCCCATGGCTTGCCGCTTAGGTTTGGAGAAATGCCGAAGAGTCTGCTTGACTGGCTTGAATCCCTTTAGAATGTTAAGGCTATGCTCGGCCAGCCTGCGTGGGATTCCTAGCATGTCTGAAGGATGCCAGGCGAATATGTCCCAATTCTCGCGCAGGAACTCCCGTAGTGCGGCGTCTACAGCAGGGTTTAACTATGCCCGATGGATGCTATTTTTGTGGGGTCCGTTGGATGGACTTGGAATTTGACTATTTCATCCACTGGTTTAAAAGAGGTGGACTTGGATCTTTTGTCGAGTATCACGTCGTCCCTGTCCACTGTGGAGCGCAACGCAGTTAATTCCTCCGCCGCAAGGGCTTCGGATAATGCGTCGAGGGCCAATGTGGCTGTCTTGTTTTCGGCGCGGAGTGCTATGTCCGGATCACTAGCTAGAGTGATGATTCCATTAGGCCTGGGCATTTTGAGCTTCATGTACCCGTAATGGGGTATGGCTTGGAAGATCGTGAATGCCTCCCTCCCTAGAAGGGCGTGGTATCCGCTACTGAACGGGGCCACTTGGAATGTAATTTCTTCGGACCTGTAATTCTCCGGAGTGCCGAATACCACATCTAGTGTGATTTTCCCAGCGCAATGTGCCTCCCGACTAGGGATGATTCCTCGGAAGGTTGTGCTGCTTTGCTCAATATAGTTTCTGTCTATTTCCATTTTTTGAATAGTTTCCACATAAATGAGGTTTAATCCACTACCGCCGTCCATGAGCACTTTAGTAAGCCGAAAGTCATCCACAATTGGACTGAGGACCAAGGCGGCTGGTGCTCGGGCTATTCAAAATTTAGGTTCGTCAGTGGCACTGAAGGTGATAGCTGTGTCACTCCATGGATTTATTGCTGCCATGTGGCAGACTTCGGCAAGGCTGTGGCGTGCTCGCTTACGCCTATTATTTGAGACGAAAGTCTTGAAGACTGTTAGTACTGTATTGTTATCCACGGGATGGTGCTCTGCGGTATTTTGAATGAGAAGATCGTCACCGCTCTTGGCCACCTGCCGGAGTACCCAACATGCTCTAAGCTGTGTGTTGGTATGGTATCCGATGTACTATGAATTTTGCAGGGCCCGTTAAGCCATCCCTCCAATACGGTTCCACGCCCTGTAGTGGGCTTTTGCTTCTTTGTAATTGAGTCGGGCGACTTCTAAGAGTGCACCCTTTTAGTTCAGACTGGGGGTTTTGTTAGAGCCGGATTATCCCAAAAAATTTGTTTGGGTTTTCCAGGCGCTTTCCATCGCATAGTACTTCCGTACTATGGCCGCCAAGTCAGCGAAGTGTGCAATGTCACAATGACTTATGGCGTTGAGGATTCCCTTGTCCGTGCAATTGTGGCAAAAGAATGAAATTGCGTCTTCCTCGCGACAGTCCTTGACCTTGTTCATTACAAGGGGGAATCTGGCCCAATAGTGATGTATTGTCTCTTGGGGCTCTTGCCTAATGTGGGAAAGATCGTTTATATCTGGGTGGGTGGGTGGATTTAAGTCCAGACCTTGACCCCATCTGAGACCTAGGGGTGGAGGAGTTTCCGATCTTGGAAGTTCGGGCTCCAGGATGTTGCCCCGCAGGTTTGGCATGCAGCCTGTTTCTAGGTTCAGGTTTAGGGCGATGTCCTCCCATGGACGGGTATCCGGCTCGGAGAGCTCGGGAATCCGGACATAGTTCGTCCTCAGGATAGAGGAAGATTCGCCGCATTGCTCCTCCACCACCGCTATCTGATGGGTGACCAGCGGAGAGTTAATCTCCCTTTGGTCGGGTTTAAGCCCAATCCGATCATAGTCCATAGCGACTCCTAGAGCGATGATGCGATCCAAGAGCTCGTTCAAAGAGGAGAGCTCCATTGGATCCATCTGCTCTGTGAATTTCAAGCCGATGTGGAGGCTATTTTCGATGACCCGAGAAGTCATCGTCGGCGCAACGGCCGAGCGGGCGGTCATGATGAAGCCGCCTAGTCGAAGGGTTTGGCCTACAGCCAGGGCTCCCCCAGAGGTGATGTTGTTCTTGACAACGAGATGAGCCATCCCTCCTTATGATGATGACACAGTGGAACTCTCAATGAAAGCACCAATGTCGGTGACAAAACCGACGGATCTCGGGTAGGGGGTCCCGAACTGTGCGTCTAAGGCGGATGGTAACAGGAGGTGGGGGACATGATGTTTACCCAGGTTCGGGCCCTCTTGATGGAGGTAATACCCTACGTCCTGCTTGATTGATCTTGATGATATGAGTATTACAAGAGTTGATCTACCACGAGATCATAGAGGCTAAACCCTAGAAGCTAGCCTATGGTATGATTGTATGTTGTCCTACGAATTAAACCCTCCGGTTTATATAGACACCGGAGGCGCTAAGGTTACACAAAGTCGGTTACAAGGGAGGAGATCTAATATCTGTATTGCCAAGCTTTCCTTCCACAACAAGGAGAGTCCCATCCGGACACGGGACGAAGTCTTCTATCTTGTATCTTCATAGTCCAACAGTCCGGCCAAAAGATATAGTCCGGCTGTCCGGAGACCCCCTAATCCAGGACTCCCTCAGTCCAACACTTAGCAGATTTCACTCCTGATAGATCATAAATACCATTACGGCCATGGTGGCTTACTTCACCGGTGATAACTAGCCATATGTCATTAGGCCCCTTTTTAAGTCGCCAATCTAAATATATACTGCAGTGTTTACCTTCGGCTTAACAAATCAATTTAATCCGACAAATTTTATTTCCTTTAGGCTTCGTCCTTCACAATGCTGAAGACAGTCACTTCATGTAATTGGGTTCCCTCCATTGTCACCGAAGACATGCTCAAAGATTTTGTCAAAATCGGCTATTTACCAGTGAAAAATGTCATGCATTGGCGCGCCCCCAAACCAAACGAAGAAAGACCTCAGCTAAAGGATGGCGAAGTCATTGTTTTTACTGATCACATGCATCAGGGCTTCTCACCGCCCGGTTCTAAAAAATTTCGAGATGTTCTGCACTTCTTTCAACTCCATCCTCAAGATATCAAACCCAATTCCGTGTCAAACATCTGCAAGTTTCAAGTTTACTGTGAAGTGTACCTTCAAGAAGAGCCCAGTGTTGAACTCTTCAGGGAATATTTTTATTTGAATCGGCAGAACGAGTTTACTAACGGACCCAGCTTAGAACTTAGCGGGGTCTCAATTCAACGAATAAGAGATGTTGTCTTCCCCTATGCTCGCCTGTCGAGTCACCCCAAAGATTGGAACCAAACATGGTTCTATTGTAAAGATACTTCTCCGGCTGATGAAAATCCACTGCCGAGTTGTCGTGTCCAACGGCTCGAGCCAAAGCATCATCTTCCTGAAAATCTTACCACCGCTGAACATGTCAAGCTTACTCCCACTATTGCAAAGTTCAAGGCCCTGCTGGGAAATGGGTTAACCAATATTGACTTGGTTCGGTGCTGGGTTTCTTGGCGAATCATACCCTTGAGTCATCGATCTGGCTTAATGTGCACTTACTCGGGTGATGCAAAAGATCCACTGCACCACAGCTCCGTGTGCCTCACCGTTGATGCAATCAATGAAATGAAAAATACCCTTCTGAATGAGAGCCTGGGGAGCTGCAGCAAAGTGGGGCTGAACCCTTTCTGCAAACTTAACCCACCACCAGATGTGAGTCTCTAAATTACTTACTTCACCTTATTACTCCAATGTTCTGTTAACTCAACTTTGATGATTTTCACAGGATGCATCTGATTTTTGGAACAAGGAGTATAACCATGAAGCTGCCAAGAAAGCCAGGGCCAAAACGAAAGCTGTCAAGAAAGCCATCAAGAAAGCCGCCAAGAAGAATAAGAAGAAATTAACTGCTTCCGAGATGCTTGGTCTGGACGACAGTTCTGAGTTGGAGGTAGCCCTTGATTCCCTTGGCTCCTTTTTCAACCATCTTATTGACACTGATTATCATCAGGATGACACGGGGACCAGTCAAGCAGTCGAAGAAGAGGTAACTATTATTTCCTCCGGCTCAAAGCCTTTTCCAAGACAGAAAATTCGACAGGTAACCCGGAAAGTAAGCTTTTCACACCCCTTAGCTCATTTGGATCCTCACTTTCTTTTGAAGCAACAGCAGCACGAGAACCGGTGACAAACTCGGACCAGCGGAGGTGACGAGTTATCGTCTGGCTTACCGAATACTCCAGCTCCACAGAAACGTCGAAACGAGGTCTTTACAAATTTAAACTCTTTTTACCCACTGGCAGGTCTCATTTGCCAGCCACTTAATTCTTTCGATTCAAACTATCATGATGCTTCTTGCTCTTCCTCCGGCGACTCATCACAGACCCAGCTGCCGGCTTTCAAAACTGCCCCTGGGTAACAACAATCACTTTTTATTCTCTACCTCCTTATGTGTAATGCCCACGATGCAGCTATATCTCCCATGTGTCGAGGCACGGCTTAGAGGCATAACCGCATGGTGGTTTTGTTGCAAGAGGGGTAATATTCACACAAAACCCATGTATTGAATAAGAAAGGGATAAATAGTTGGCTTACAATTGCCACTTCACACAAATAGCACTTAATTCATACAACATCAGAGTACACTCATAGTCCGACTACGGAGAACCAAATGAAAAAGAAGATAGACCCAACTACTAGATCCCCGGTCGTCCCAACTGGGCTCCACTCTGATCATCAGGGAACGAAACATAGTAACGACCAAGGTCCTCATCAAACTCCCACTTGAGTTCGGTAGCATCACCTGCATCGGTATCATCGGCACCTGCACCTGTTTTGGTAGTAACTGCGAGTCACGAGGACTCAGCAATCTCAAAACCCGCGAGATCAAGACTATTTAAGCTTATGGGGAGGATAAGGTAATGAGGTGGAGCTGCAGCAAGCACTAAGCAAATATGGTGGCTAACATACGCAAATAAGAGTAAGATGAGAAGCTACGCAACGGTCGTGAAGCTAGAAGTGATCAAGAAGTGATCCTGAAACTACTTACGTTCAAACATAACCCAGACTGTGTTCACTTTCCGGACACCGTCGAAAAGAGACCATCACGGCTACACATACGATTGATGCATTTTAATTAAGTCAAGTGTCAAGTTCCCTACAACCAGATATTAACAAATTCCCATCTGCCACATAACTGCGGACACGGCTCTCGAAAGTTTATACCCTGCAGGGGTGTCCCAACTTAGCCCATCACAAGCTATCACGATCAACAAAGGATATTCCTTCTCCCGGAAAGACCCGATCAGTCTCAGAATCCCGGTTACAAGACATTTCAACAATGGTAATACAAGACCAGCAAGACCGCCTGAATGTGCCGACAAATCCTGATAGGAGCTGCACATATCTCGTTGTCAGGGCACACCGGATGAGACATCCTGTTAGTAAAACCAACCCTCAAGTTTCCTTGAGGTGGCCCTGCAATCTACTCGGTTCGGACCAACACTCGGAGGAGCACTCGCCCGGGGGATTAAAAATAAAGATGACCCTCGGGTCCGCGGAACCCAAGGGAAAGTTATAAGTTGTTAGGAAAATGTAAAACCAAGGTTGGGCCTTGCTGGAGGAGTTTTATTCAAAGCGAACTATCAAGGGGTCCCATAACCCCAACCGCGTTAGGAACGCAAAATCAAGGAACATAACACCAGTATGACGGAAACTAGGGCGGCAAGAGTGGAACAAAACATCAGGCATAATGCCAAGACTTCCACCCTTTACCAAGTCTATATATGCATTAATTAAAATAAGAGATATTACGATATACCAACGTATCCATGTTCCAACATGTAACAAACTTCAACTTCACCTACAACTAACAATGCTATAAGAGGGGCTAAGCAAAGCGGTAACATAGCCAAACAACGGTTTTCTAGGAAGGTGGGTTAGAGGCTTGACATGGCAATATGGGAGGCATGATAAAATAAGTGGTAGGTAGCGCGACATAGTGATAGAACGAAAAACTAGCAAGAAAGGATAGAAGTGATATCGAGGGTAGTGGTCATCTTGCCTAAGATACCGCAAGGAAGAAGAACGAGTCCATGAAGAAGACAAACGGACGTAGACGAACGAATCCTCACAACTCCGGAATGAAACCGAAGCTAATGAGAGAAGCAAACTGGAAAGAAGTAAGAAACATGGTAAACACACAAGCATAAACATGGTATGATGCATGATACGTCTCCAACGTATCTATAATTTTTTATTGTTCCATGCTATTATATTATCTGCTTTGGATGTTTAATGGGCTTTAATATGCACTTTTATATTATTTTGGGGACTAAACTATTAACCAGAGGCCCAGCGTCAGCTGCTGTTTTTTTTCCTATTTCAGTGTTTCGCAGAAAAGGAACATCAAACGGAATCCAAATGGAATGAAACCTTCGCGAGGATCTTTTTGGGAACAAACGCAATCCAGGAGACTTGGAGTAGACGTCAAGGAAGCAACGAGGCGGCCACGAGGTAGGGCGGCGCGCCCCCACCCTCTTGGGCCCCTCGTGGCCCCACCGACCTACTTCTTTCGCCTATATATACTCTTATACCCTGAAAACATCCAGGGGAGCCACGAAACCACTTTTCCACCGCCGCAACCTTCTGTACCTGTGAGATCCCATCTGGGGACCTTTTCTGGCAATCAGCCGGAGGGGGATTCGATCACGGAGGGCTTCTGCGTCAACACCATAGCCTCTCCGATGATGTGTGAGTAGTTTACCACAGACCTTCGGGTCCATAGTTATTAGCTAGATGGCTTCTTCTCTCTCTTTGGATCTCAATACAAAGTTCTCCCCGATGTTCTTGGAGATCTATTCGATGTAATTCTTTTTGCGGTGTGTTTGCCAAGATCCGATGTATTGTGGGTTTGTGATTAAGATTATCCATGACAATATTTGATTCTTCTCTGAATTCTTATATGCATGATTTGATATCTTTGCAAGTCTCTTCGAATTATCAGTTTGGTTTGGCCTACTAGATTGAACTTTCTTGCAATGGGAGAAGTGCTTAGCTTTGGGTTCAATCTTGCGATGTCCTTTCCCAGTGACAGCAGGGGCAGCAAGGCACGTGTTGTATTGCATCGAGGATAAAAAGATGGGGTTTATATCACATTGCTTGAGTTTATCCCTCTACATAATGTCATCTTGCCTAATGCGTTAATCTGTTCTTATGAACTTAATACTCTAGATGCCTGCTGGATAGCGGTCGATGTGTGGAGTAATAGTAGTAGATGCAGAATCGTTTCGGTCTACTTGTCATGGACGTGATGCCTATATTCATGATCATGCCTAGATATCATCATAACTATGCGCTTTTCTATCAATTGCTCGACAGTAATTTGGTCACCCACCGTAATATATGCTATCTTGAGAGAAACCACTAGTGAAACCTATGGCCCCCGGGTCTACATTACATCATATAAGTTTCCGCTCTATAATTCTAGTTTACTATTTAGTTTCCGATCTATAATTCTAGTTTACTGATCGGGTCTTTCCGGGAGAAGGAATATCCTTCATTGATCGTGAGAGCTTTTGATGGGCTAAGTTGGGACACCCCTACAGGGTATAAACTTTCGAGAGCCGTTTCCACGGTTATGTGGCAGATGGGAATTTGTTAATATCCGGTTGTAGAGAACTTGACACTTGACTTAATTAAAATGCATCAACCGCGTGTGTAGCCATGATGATCTCTTTTCGGCGGTGTCCAGGAAGTGAACACGGTTTGGGTTATGTTTGAATGTAAGTAGTTTCAGGATCACTTCTTGATCACTTCTAGCTTCACGACCATTGCGTAGCTTCTCATCTTACTCTTATTTGTGTATGTTAGCCACCATATTTGCTTAGTGTTTGCTACAGCTCCACCTCATTACCTTATCTTACCCATAAGCTTAAATAGTCTTGATCTCATGGGTTTTGAGATTGTTGAGTCCTCGTGACTCACAGTTAGTACCAAAACAGTTGCAGGTGCCGATGATACCGATGCAGGTGATGCTACCGAACTCAAGTGGGAGTTCGACGAGGACCATGGTCGTTACTATGTTTTGTTCCCTGATGATCAATAGTTGATCCCAATTGGGACGATCGAGGATCTAGCAGTTGGGTTTATCTTCTGGTTATCCGTAGTCGGACTATGAGTGTACTCTAATGATGTACGAATTAAGTGCTATTTGTGTGAAGTGGCGATTGTAAGCCAACTCTTTATCCCTTTCCTATTTAGAACATGGGTTTGTGTGAAGATTACCCCTCTTGCGACAAAACCACCATGCGGTTATGCCTCTAAGTCGTGCCTCAACACGTGGGAGCTATAGCCGCATCGTGGGTGTTACATTATGCTCTTATACTTGTACTGACCTCTCATAACCCGTGCAGTGGACAAGCAAAGCCTATCAAGCAAGCAAGGGTGACCAAACCGGCTGAAGTCCCCAAGGTCAATGAACCGGAACAGCAAATTCCAGCATCTGACACCTCCATGCCCCAACCCCAAGAGCCTGTCCATGATGATCCGCCAGAAATTCCTGACCTCTCCAATGACCCTACAAATCTCAATCCTTTGAGCACTGAATCGTCAAGCCCCATTAAACCGGCAGGAACACCTGTCGATGATGTTGTAATCACTGGCACCAGTTTCAAGGAACTAGGACAACCCACTGTTTTGTCCAAGCACTCCGCAAAAGAGGAGTTTATTGAAAGGCGGAAAGTGGGGTTTGATATCGCCAATTACTCTCAACTAAGCATCAGTGAAGTACTCTCTGGCTATCTCAACCAAGTTCATACCAGCCGCGATCTTGAGATTGACATGGTGAAACAGATGCACCAGAAATATGAGGTATGAATTCTGGCTTGATACATTATGCATATCCAATCAGCCCCCAAGTCTACTGTGTATGATAAGATTTAATATGATGTATACTTTACAATAGTTAAGAATAGAAAAAGCATCTTTGGTAGAATCCTTCAAAGTTCGGCTTTCACTTTCAGAATTGAACCGGGCTTTTAACAATTAACATTGCCTCCGTAGCCCCCAAGTACTGGTTTAATCAGGATGAATGAACCGATAGAGTTCACCACTGTTTATAAATGAAAGATTACTTGTGTATTCCCCATGAGCTGGCTGTGGTTGATCGCAGCACAACCGTGCCATCAAAAAATTGAAATGAAACACGAGCAATGTGCATTAGCCCCCAAGTGCCAAGTGCTCTTGCTTGCAAAGTGCTTGGGACTTATTTATATTTGGCCATTTGTATGAAGAATGTTCCCATACGCATTAGCCCCCAGGTGCCAAGCATTGTTGCTTGCAAAAAGCTTGGTACTTCATTCTTGAAACCCAAATATGAATATGATTTCAACTATCTGCATACACAGGACACCACTGCTCAACTTCAATCAGAATTGGCTGATGTGAAAACTTGACTGGATCTTCAAGAATCTAAGACCCGGAAAGCCGACTCAAAGTTCAAATTTAGTCTGGAGGAGAGAGAAAAACTAAAGACCGGTTTTGATGCTGAAAGAACCGCCTGGGTTGAAGAGAAAACCGCTCTTACACAACAGGCTGAAAAGGCGGAAGCTGGTCGTCAAAAGGTGACCACTAAGTTTACCGGTTTAAAACACAGGGTATCCCAAATGGTTTCTGCTATATTTGATGAGTCACCTTGCCTGTCGGATTTCGGGTTCCAGCAAAACCCTTGAGGTTCGAACACTGGGGTGCGCACAAAGATCTCTCCGCCTCTCTAGCTCGCACACATCATGATCTCACGGCCTAGCTCGACGAACCCAAAGAACAAGAGACATGAGAGTTTATACTGGTTCGGGCCACGGATGTGGTGTAATACCCTACTCCAGTGTGGTGTGGTGGATTGCCTCTTGGGCTGAGGATGAACAGTTACAAGGGAAGAACATCCTCCCGAGGAGAGGTGTTGTTGTGCTTGGGGGTTGATGCGGTTCCGGATCCTCTCTTTCTAAGGTGGTCGCTCTCCCTATTTACAGAGGCCTGGGTCCTCTTCCCAAATATTAGGCGGGAAGGTATCCCACAACGGCCAGTTTGAAGGGGGGCAGCTAGTACAAGCTATCCTGACAAAAGTAGTCTTCACCTACCAAAGGCTCTGGTGGTGATGCCGTCTTCGGCTCCACGGTGACCTCCGTCCTGCTGTCCTGCTGGTCTTGGTCTTGTTGCACCGATATGGAAACCTTTGCCTGATGTCTCGGGACTCCTCATCTGCGCTTGCCCCTTTAACACCAAAGAGGAAACGAGGACACTGCATGCACTGGCGCCCGCCTGGCGCCAGTCTTCATGGCTTGCGTCACACAAACCTCGCGAGGTATCCCTTGCCTTGATCTCTCCGCCCCTCGCGAGCTAGCCTGGTGAGGCCGCCCCTGAGGAAGTCTTGTGTCGTCTGCCTCGTGAGGCTTGGCCCCTCACGAGGGTCTTGAGTGTTTGTTGATGAAGATGGGTTGTACAGGGCCGCTGATGGAGCCACGTTGTGGGCCGCAGGTAGGCAAGTCTGGGGAGCCCCGTTCCCAGGACGCCGACAGTAGCCCACGGGCCCAAGGTGCGCTCGGACTTGGTTTCAAGGCGAAGCCAAAGGGCAAGTGTAGGGCATCGCGGGCCCCAATAGCCTGCGGCCCCGCTTGACACATGGCGATTGATTGGACGTGGGCGTCTCCGCTTCCCCATGCCGCCTCAGCAACTGCCCGACTTGACGAGTCCTTGCTGCATACAGAAAAAGATCATTATTACCTTAGATCGTGGAGGCCATCGGTTGGCATCCCCTTGGCTATAAATGGGTAGGGGGGCAGAGCCCATGTCGCCCATCTCTTCCCTTGCTTCTCCCGCTCCTTCTTCTTCCTCGCTTCACTGCCAGCAGTGACACCCATGGCACCCGCGAAGAGGCTCTCGGCTGCGGAGAAGGGGAAGGCTCGCCAGGAGGGGCTTGGCTCACCGCCGCCCAAGAGGGGGACACGGCTGTCCCCGCAAGCACACCATGACCCTCGTCGCGGCTCCTCGCGGTCGCGGTGGCGCTTCTTCACGTGGTGGTGGTCGCTCGAGTCGTGGGGGCCTGTCAATGAAGGGAGGCATGCCATGGTTGCACGGCCGCCTAGGCTGCACTTCCACTCTGCGGAAGTGCTGCCTGAGTTCGTCGTTTGGTCAGAGAACCCGACCGACACTTGGCTTCAGCTCCCGCGCTTCTTTGTCGGTGAGATGCCAACCACTGGTGCAGGCGGTCTTTGGCTGTAGGCGGACGGCTGCTGCAGCAAGGCTTCGTGGGTCGTGGTTGAGGTCTCTGCCGCAGGCAACGTAGTCCTGGCTCGCGGCTGGAAGACGTTTGCCCGCGTGCGCGTCCTGGGCCAGCGGTGCTCCCTCCACTTCAAGTACGATGGCAACGCGACCCTCTATGTGAGGGTGTTTGGGGAAGATGGTCGTCGCGTCGGGTGTTGCCCCGAGGACAACGACGGCGGTGAGGCGCTCGGCTCGGCAACGGCCGCGACGAGAGTGAAGGCAGGCTCGCCCACGGCGCGGGCCATGACTCGTGCAGCTACGGTGACTCTTCTTCTGGCGACAGCTCCAGCAGCGGTGGCTACTTCCAGCCGCCACACCGCCGTGCCCGCTTCGAAGGTGGCAGCGGGTCGTCTTGTCACCGCGCTTCAGTGAAGCGCGAGGAGGGGTCTGGCTGTTTTCTTTCTCTCTTTTCTTTTTTTCAGTTTCCCTATGGATAACCCCATCAGGTAGCACCCGTACACTTTGGTATGTTTTGATGTTTGCGAGGGGCTTTATAGCACCCCACATTATGGCAATAAAAGTCCGAACACTTCTTATAAGTATAGTTCGGCACCCCAAATTTAGCATTATATGCATTGACTCTGAATCATGTCTTTGGTCAATAGTTGGGTTGCCCGGCTCATGTGCTTGCTACCCTACGTTCCACTACATCGGCTAGGGTAGTAAAGGGAGAACTACTACGGTTGTGCCCTGGTCTAAATAGGATGAGCACCTTAGTAGAGAAAGCCGAAAACTGACTGTCATGATGCAGCGAGAGCCGGTCAGCTGTTCGGAGATCTCAAATCATTGGAGGTTTTTCCACATTTTGCGAAGGATCGTACTTCCCGATCATACGCTGACAGCACTCTGGTTCATATACCAGGGGCTGCGCCTATGTTTTATTATAAAACTCCTATGGCTAAGTGAGGGCGTTCAAGCCGTATAGTCTGGTTGCCTGGTTCGTTGCGCTAAACAACTCCTTCAAGGACCATATAATTGGATCAAGATTGTTTAGATACCATCCCGAACACCTCCGTACTACCTACATGAGGGCAGAAGTCGACGACTGGCCAACCCTCAAATTTCATACAACACGGCCGCACAGGAGGACACAATCAAAACATAAATTATATTACAAAGTGGATTTGTTGTCATCATACAAGACAAAATATGAGTGTATTCAGTCGAAAATAATGTCATGCCCACACTGTGTGGCTACAATGTGAGACCCCTCTAGGACATCCGCAAAATAGCGCTCGGGTGTACGGTGCTCCTTGCCCTTCGGTGGCACCTTGGTCAGCTCGACGGCGTCCATCTTCGCCCACCACATCTTGCAGCGAACAAAGGCCATCCGGGCACCTTCAATACAGATCGACTGCTTGACGACCTCAAGCCATGGGCAGGCACTAACAAGCCACTTCACAAGCCCGAAGTAGCAGCTGGGTACCGGCGCGGCAGGCTATAGCTGGACTACCAGGTCCCTCATGGCCAGCTCAGCCGCCTTGTGCAGCTCGACCAACTGTTTCAGCTGGTCGCTGAAGGATACCGGATGTTCTGGTCCAATATATTGAGACCAGAACAGCTTCTCCGTCGAACTCCCTTCCTCGGCTCGATAGAATTCAGCAACATCGGATACACTACATGGCAAATCCGTAAACGCCCCTGTGGAGCACCAAATTCAGGTGAGTAAAAGGAGTGTTTCCTTCACAGACTTGCTTTGCATAATGAAAGCCTTACCCGCCGCAATCTTCTTAGCCGCCTGGAGTTCCTGAAGGGTGCTCTAGGCCTCGGCTCGAGCCTCTTGTGCGCTCTGGGGGGGCCTTCGCAAGTTCAAACGCCTGCGTCTTAGAATCACGCTCCAGGAACTCGCACTCCTTGACGGCATCCTGAAGCTCTTGCTGAACCTCGCTGACCCAGGCCTCATGCTTTTCGCTTACATCGTGTTCCTTGGCTACTTTGTCCTCGGCCTTGGCTAATGCCTTCTTGAGGGCCGCCACCTTGGTCGGGACCCCTAGCATAGTCCATGACACTTTTAGTCAGCACGAAGTATTCATCCTTCCTAACATACACGCACAGGTTACTGCATACCTTGGTTGTCCTCCAGCTGCTTCTTCACAAGGCTGAGCTCTTCCTCGGCCTGCTCCAGGCTCTACTTCAGTTCAGAGACCTCCACAGTATGAGCGGCAGAAGCCAGCAGCAACGCCTGCTTATTGACATAGACATCATATGTTAGACTCCTGTGAATTTTTTTTTGATCCTCTGTTCAGCTTTTCTTTTCGAACACCAAACAGAGCATCAGGGGCTACTGTCTACGTTGTGATATTCTTTCTACAATTATTATTACCTCAAAGCCTGTTAAAAGGCTAGTGCAGGCTTCGGTCAGCCCGCCTTTGGCAGACTGAACCTTTTTGATCACCGTACCCATAAGGACACGGTGTTCATCTACAATGGAAGCGCCTCGCAGTGCTTCTAGTAGATCATCCGGCGCCCCTGGTTGGACAGAGGTCACCAGCGGAACAGGCACACCCCTTCCTTTTGGAGGAGGCCGTTCGCCGGACTCCGGAGCCGTGCAGGTCTCCGGAATGATATCCGGCTAAGGGACGAATGGAACTCGGCCCCCACCATCATTCCCCATGGGGGCTTCTTCCCCCATGTGTCCGACGGCTATGGAGTCATCCTTGGACGCCGCCCTGACGATCTCCGGAGCCTCCCCTTGGTCGGGAAAGGCCCTTTGGGACACTGCTACCTCTTGAGCTTGCATTGGATTTCCCCAAAGAGGAAAGGATGATGCAGCTGAGTAGCATAAGTATTTCCCCCAGTTTTTGAGAAACAAGGTATCAATCCAGTAGGAGGCCACGCTCAAGTCCCTCGTACCTGCACAAAACGATAGCTACTC
Source organism: Triticum aestivum (assembly GCF_018294505.1). Lineage (NCBI taxonomy): Eukaryota > Viridiplantae > Streptophyta > Magnoliopsida > Poales > Poaceae > Triticum > Triticum aestivum. Next base: position 207,226,904 of record NC_057803.1, on the reverse strand, counting down.
GCAACCAACGCGATTAGGGGTTGTCAATCCCTTCACGGTCACTTACAAGAGTGAGATCTTATAGATATAATATTTTTGGTATTTTTGGTATAGAGATGCAAAGTGAAAAGTAAAGGCAAAGTAAAAAAGCAAAACAAGATTAAAGTGATGGAGATTGATATGATGAGAATAGACCCGGGGGCCATAGGTTTCACTAGTGGCTTCTCTGAAGAGCATAAGTATTCTACGGTGGGTGAACAAATTACTGTTGAGCAATTGACAGAATTGAGCATAGTTATGAGAATATCTAGGCATGATCATGTATATAGGCATCACGTCCGTGACAAGTAGACCGAAACAATTCTGCATCTACTACTATTACTCCACTCATCGACCGCTATCCAGCATGCATCTAGAGTATTAAGTTAAAAATAGAGTAACGCTTTAAGCAAGATGACATGATGTAGAGAGATAAATTCATGCAATATTAAATGAACCCCATCTTGTTATCCTCGATGGCAACAATGCAATACGTGCCTTGATGCCGCTTCTGTCACTGGGAAAGGACACCGCAAGATCGAACCCAAAGCTAAGCACTTCTCCCATGGAAAGAACTACCAATCTAGTTGGCCAAACCAAACGGATAATTCGAAGAGACTTGCAAAGATAACCAATCATACATAAAAGAATTTAGAGAAGATTCAAATATTATTCATAGATAGACTTGATCATAAACCCACAATTCATCGGTCTCAACAAACACACCGCAAAAAGAAGAAGATTACATCAAATAGATCTCCACGAGAGAGGGGGAGAACTTCGTATTGAGATCCAAAAAGAGAGAAGAAGCCATCTAGCTACTAACTATGGACCCGAAGGTCTGAGGTAAACTACTCACACTTCATCGGAGAGGCTATGATGATGTAGAAGCTCTCCGTGATGACGGCCCTCTCCGGCGGAGCTCTGGAACAGGCCCCAAGATGGGATCTCGTGGATACAGAAAGTTGCGATGGTGGAATTAGGTTTTTGGCTCCGTATCTGTTCGTTTGGGGGTACGTAGGTATATATAGGAGGAAGAAGTACGTCGGTGGAGCTCCGAGGGGCCCACGAGGCAGGGGGCGCGCCCCACACCCTCGTGACCGCCTCTCTGATGCCTTGGCGTAGGGTCCAAGTCTCCAGGATCACGTTCGGTTAGAAAATCACGTTCCCGAAGGTTTTATTCCGTTTGGACTCCGTTTGATATTCCGTTTCTTCGAAACACTGAAATAGGCAAAAAAACAGCAATTCTGGGCTGGGCCTCCGGTTAATAGGTTAGTCCCAAAAATAATATAAAAGTGGAAAATAAAGCCCAATATAGTCCAAAACAGTAGATAATATAGCATGGAGCAATCAAAAATTATAGATACGTTGGAGACGTATCAGGCATCCCCAAGCTTAATTCCTGCTCGTCCTCGAGTAGGTAAATGATAAAAAGAGAATTTTTGATGTGGAGTGCTACTTGGCATAATTTCAATGCAAATCTTCTTAATTGTGATATGAATATTCAGATTTGAAAGATTCAAGACAAAAGTTTATATTGACATAAAAATGATAATACTTCAAGCATACTAACAAAGCAATTATGTCTTCTCAAAATAACATGGCCAAAGAATGTTATCCCTACAAAATCATATAGTCTGGCTATGCTCTATCTTCACCACACAAAGTATTTAAATCACGCACAACCCCGATGACAAGCCAAGCAATTGTTTCATACTCTAACTTTTTCAGAACTTTTTCAATCGTCACGTAATACATGAGCATGAGCCATGGATATAGCACTATAGGTGGAATAGAATGGTGGTCGTGGAGAAGACAAAAAGAGGGGAAGATAGTCTCACATCAACTAGGCGTATCAACGGGATATGGAGATGCCCATCAATAGATATCAATGTGAGTGAGTAGGGATTGCCATGCAACGGATGCACTAGAGCTATAAGTATATGAAAGCTCAAAAAGAAACTAAGTGGGTGTGCATCCAACTTGCTTTCTCATGAAGACCTAAGGCAATTTGAGGAAGCCCATCATTGGAATATACAAGCCAAGTTCTATAATGAAAGATTCCCACTAGTATATGAAAGTGATAACATGAGAGACTCTCTACTATGAAGATCATGGTGCTACTTTGAAGCACAAGTGTGGTAAAAGGATAGTAACATTGTCCCTTCTCTCTTTTTCTCTCATTTTTTTATTTGGGCCTTTTCTCCTTTTTATGGCCTCTTTTCTTTCTTTCTTTTTTTATTTGGGCTTCTTTGGCCTCTTTTATTTATTTTTCGTCAGGAGTCTCATCCCGACTTGTGGGGGAATCATAGTCTCCATCATCCTTTCCTCACTGGGACAATGCTCTAACAATGATGATCATCACACTTTTATTTTTCTTACAACTCAACAATTACAACTCGATACTTAGAACAAAATATGACTCTATATGAATGCCTCCGGCGGTGTACCGGGATATGCAATATGACAATGATGGAGTGTGTCATAATAAACGGAACGGTGGAAAGTTGCATGGCAATATATCTCAGAATGGCTATGGAAATGCCATAATAGGTAGGTATGGTGGCTGTTTTGAGGAAGGTATATGGTAGGTGTATGATACCGGCGAAAAGTGCGCGATGTTAGAGAGGCTAGCAAAGGTGGAAGGGTGAGAGTGCGTATATTCCTTGGACTCAACATTAGTCATAAAGAACTCATATACTTATTGCAAAAATCTAGAAGTTATCAAAGCAAAGTATTACACGCATGCTCCTAGGGGGATAGATTGGTAGGAAAAGACCATCGCTTGTCCCCGACCGCCACTCATAAGGAAGACAATCAATAAATAAATCATGCTCCAACTTCATCACATAACGGTTCACCATACGTGCATGCTACGGGAATCACAAACTTTAACACAAGTATTCTTTAAATTCACAACTACTCAACTAGCATGACTTTAATATTATCACCTCCATATCTCAAAAGAATTATCATGCTTCAATCTTTTCTTAGTATTCAACACACTCAAAAGAAAGTTTCACAAATCTTGAATACCAAGCATATTATTATTAAGCAAATTACCATGCTATTAAGAGACTCTCAAAATGATTTAAGTGAAGCATGAGAGATCAATAGTTTTTTTTAAACAAATCCACCACCGTGCTCTAAAAGATCTAAGTGAAGCACATAGAACAAAATTACATAGCCCAAAAGATATAAGTGAAGCACATAGAGCAAAACTACATAGCTCAAAAGATATAAGTGAAGCACATAGAGCAAAATTATAACGCTCAAAAAATATAAGTGAAGCACATAGAGTATTCTATCAAATTTTAATTCATGTATGGCTCTCTCAAAAGGTGTGTACAGCAAGGATGATTGGGGCATACTAAAACACAAAGACACAAAAAATACAAGACGCTCCAAGCAAAACACATATCATGTTGGTGAATAAAAATATAGCTCCAAGTAAATTACCGATGGAAGTGGACGAAAGAGGGGATGCCTTCCGGGGCATCCCCAAGCTTTGACTTTTTGGTGTCCTTGGATTATCTTGGGGGTGCCATGGGCATCCCCAAGCTTAGGATCTTGCCACTCCTTATTCCATAATCCATCACAAGAATTCACCCAAAACTTGAAAACTTCACAACACAAAACTTAAAGTAGAAAACTCGTGAGCTCCGTTAGCGAAAGAAAACGAAAAACCACTTCAAAGTACTGTAATGAACTCATTCTTTATTTATATTGGTGTTAAACCTAATGTATTCCAACTTCTCTATGGATTATAAACTATTTTACTAACCATAGATTCATCAAAATAAGCAAACAACACACGAAAAACAAAATCTATCAAAAACAGAACAGTCTGTAGTAATCTGTAGCTAGCGCAAGATCTGGAACCCCAAAAATTCTAAAATAAATTGTTGGACGTGAGGAATTTATATATTAATCATCTGAAAAAAGAATTAACTAAATATCACTGTTAAAATAAAAATGAAAGCAGTTCTCGTGAGCGCTAAAGTTTCTGTTTTTTACAGCAAGTTCAACAAGACTTTCCCCAAGTCTTCCCAACGGTTCTACTTGGCACAAACACTATTAAACACAAAAAACACAACTAAAACAGAGGCTAAATAAATTATTTATTACTAAACAGGAGCAAAAGCAAGGAATAAAAATAAAATTGGGTTGCCACCCAACAAGCGCTATCGTTTAACGCCCCTAGCTAGGCATAAAAGCGAGGATAGATCTAGGTATTGCCATCTTTGGTAGGCAATTCTTCAATGAGGCATCTATCTTTATTAGAAATTTCTTCCTTTCTAGTAATTATCAAACTTTTAGGCACAAGATCAAAAAATTCATTCGTAGCATAAGGTTCCTTAATGATAGCAAAAATATCGGGATGAATGCTTATAGATTTAAGATCCTTAGTTTCCTTACTAGATGATTCACCCTTATTTTTAGGAACATACATAAGCTTGGTAATTTTAGTGGGAGGGCTAGAAGTATTCTTTACGGAAGAAAAAGCGGTTCCTAAGTTGGTAATGATACCCTCAAGTTTATCGATTCTAGTGGAATCTAGATTTATTTTCTCATTAACCATGGGTTCCTTTTCCTTAATATTTTTCAAAGTCATTCCTACCTTAGATCCATATTGGGTAATTTGATTATGGATCTTTTTATCTAGATTATCAATTGATTCAATGGTATCAACTTTTTTTCAATAATTTCAAGCCTTTGCATAACATTCTCCAAAGTTAACATAGTTCCATTAACCAAAAGAGGTGGTGAGCCAAATAAATCTATCATAGCATTATAAGAATCAAAAGTGTGGCTACCCAAGAAATTCCCCCCGGTAATGGTATCAAGGATATATCTATACCAAGGACTAGCACCTACATAAAAACTGCGAAGAAGAACTGAAGTAGATTGCTTCCTGGTAGATCTATTTTGAGCATTGCAAATTCTATACCAAGCATCTTTTAGATTTTCTCCCTCCCTTTGTTTAAAATTTAGAACTTCATTCTCGGGAGACAACGGAGAAGATAAGAGACTAGCCATGACAACAAGCAAACAAACTAGCACACGAGCAAACAAGAGCAAATGGGCAAAAGAGGCAAATAGAGAGGGAGGATAGAGAGAGAGGGCGAATAAAACGGCAAGGGTGAAGTGGGGGAGAGGAAAACGAGAGGCAAATGGCAAATAATGTAATGCAAGGGATAGGGATTGTGATGGGTACTAGGTATGTTGACTTTTTGCGTAGACTCCCCGGCAACGGCGCCAGAAATGGCTCGTTGTCCGGAGTCAAATCTTGACTTGCGCGAACCTCCCCGGCAACGGCGCCAGAAATTCTTCTTGCTACCTCTTGAGCTTGCGTTGGATTTCCCCGAAGAGGAAAGGATGATGCAGCAGAGTAGCGTAAGTATTTCCCTCAGTTTTTGAGAACCAAGGTATCAATCCAGTAGGAGGCCACGCTCAAGTCCCTCGTACCTGCACAAAACGATAGCTACTCGCAACCAACGCGATTAGGGGTTGTCAATCCCTTCACGGTCACTTACGAGAGTGAGATCTGATAGATATAATATTTTTGGTATTTTTGGTATAGAGATGCAAAGTGAAAAGTAAAGGCAAAGTAAAAAAGCAAAACAAGATTAAAGTGATGGAGATTGATATGATGAGAATAGACCCGGGGGACATAGGTTTCACTAGTGGCTTCTCTCAAGAGCATAAGTATTCTACGGTGGGTGAACAAATTACAGTTGAGCAATTGATAGAATTGAGCATAGTTATGAGAATATCTAGGCATGATCATGTATATAGGCATCACGTCCGTGACAAGTAGACCGAAACGATTCTGCATCTACTACTATTACTCCACTCATTGACCGCTATCCAGCATGCATCTAGAGTATTAAGTTAAAAATAGAGTAACGCTTTAAGCAAGATGACATGATGTAGAGAGATAAATTCATGCAATATGAAATGAACCCCATCTTGTTATCCTCGATGGCAACAATGCAGTACGTGCCTTGCTGCCCCTTCTGTCACTGGGAAAGGACACCGCAAGATCGAACCCAAAGCTAAGCACTTCTCCCATGGCAAGAACTACCAATCTAGTTGGCCAAACCAAACGGATAATTCGAAGAGACTTGCAAAGATAACCAATCATACATATAAGAATTCAAAGAAGATTCAAATATTATTCATAGATAGACTTGATCATAAACCCACAATTCATCGGTCTCAATAAACACACCGCAAAAAGAAGAAGATTACATCGAATAGATCTCCACGAGAGAGGGGGAGAACTTTGTATTGAGATCCAAAAAGAGAGAAGAAGCCATCTAGCTACTAACTATGGACCCGAAGGTCTGAGGTAAACTACTCACACTTCATCGGAGAGGCTATGATGATGTAGAAGCTCTCCGTGATGACGGCCCTCTCCGGCGGAGCTCTGGAACAGGCCCCAAGATGGGATCTCGTGGATACAGAAAGTTGCGGTGGTGGAATTAGGTTTTTGGCTCCGTATCTATTCGTTTGGGGGTACATAGGTATATATAGGAGGAAGAAGTACGTCGGTGGAGCTCCGAGGGGCCCACGAGGCAGGGGGCGCGCCCCACACCCTCGTGACCGCCTCTCTGATGCCTTGGCATAGGGTCCAAGTCTCCTGGATCACGTTCGGTTAGAAAATCACGTTCCTGAAGGTTTCATTCCGTTTGGACTCCGTTTGATATTCTGTTTCTTCGAAACACTGAAATAGGCAAAAAAAAATAGCAATTCTGGGCTGGGCCTACGGTTAATAGGTTAGTCCCAAAAATAATATAAAAGTGGAAAATAAAGCCCAATATAGTCCAAAACAGTAGATAATACAGCATGGAGCAATCAAAAATTATAGATATGTTGGAGACGTATCAGACACCACGTCGCCATCGCCTTTGGGCGAGGTAGAGTGAGCAGGTGGCGGCGACATGCTAGCCATCTCCTTTGAGTCTAGCGAGCCCTCTATCAAGGATTGTGGAGAACTAACGCGGGCCGGACTGCAATAGCATAAATTAAACATATTAATATGGAAAAGGGGAAGGGACATACATTTGGATGAGCATAAGGTCTTTGGTACTTACGAAGTGGCCTAAGGCTTGGTCCAAGGCATTTGTTCCATACTGCTATCGACATCCCACGTGGAGTTATCCGTGAGGGATCCCTTCCCCCTCTTGGGTGCCTTCGCTTCCAGGTTCGTGGAGGCCACCCTTTTCTTCCTTCCCCCCTCAGGGGGGGGGGGGAGTTGTCTTCTTCCTCCTCCTCGTTGTCGTCTTCGGTGATCGAAGGGTCAGTCTTGTCTTCAGACGACAGGTCCGAAGTATCCTTTCGATGAAGGCCACTCCTGGTCCCCTTGGCCGCCTTCTTGGTCTTCTTCTCTGGCACGTCATAAGGTACCGGGATGAAAGGATCGAGAAGAGGTGTCTAGAGGGGGGTGAATAGACTTTAACTAAGAAAAGTTGCAGTTTTTAACTTCTTTAGGTTTAAGTAGAGTTTTAGCACAAGTTTAAACATTCACAATACATATCAAGCAAGCATGAAAAGAGCATATGAGCAGCGGAATCTAAAGCATGCAAGTTGCAAGAATGTAAAGGGATGGGATTGGAGTGTGCAAACACAATTGTAGACCCCGAGATTTTGGAGTGATTCCGATAGGTGGTGCTATCATACATCCATGTTGATGGAGACTTCAACCCACGAAGGGCAACGGTTGCACGAGTTCACGGAGGGCTCCAACCACGAAGGGTCCACAAAGAAGCAACCTTGTCTATCCCACCATGGTCGTCGCCCACGAAGGACTTGCCTCACAAGGGTAGATCTTCACGAAGTAGTCGATCTCCTTGCCCTTACAAACTCCTTGGTTCAACTCCACAATCTTGACGGAGGCTCCCAAGTGACACCTAAACAATCTAGGAGACACCACTCTCCAAGAGGTAACAAATGGTGTGTTGATGACGAACTCCTTGCTCTCGTGCTTCAAATGATAGTCTCCCCAACACTCAACTCTCTCACAGGATTTGCATTTGGTGGAAAGATGATTTGAGTAGAAAGCAACTTGGGGAAGGCTAGAGATCAAGATTTATGTGGTTGGAGTGGAATATCTTGACCTCAACACAAGTGTAGGTGGTTCTCTCTCAAAAAATGTATGTTGGAAGTGTAGGCATGTTCTGATGGCTCTCTCCATGAATGAAGAGTGGGTGGAGGGGTATAAATAGCCCCCACACAAAATCTAACCGTTACACACAAATCTCGAAACTCGGTGGGACCGAATCATGAAAGTCGGTCAGACCGATTTAGTTCAAAATGTGACTGTTAGGGTTTTCGGTGGGACCAACATGATTAACTCGATGGGACCGATGTGCTAGGGTTAGGGTAAATCCTCAACTCAGTTTGACCAATTACACAAACTTAGTGGGACCGATTTGGGTAATAAGCAAAACATAGAGTTGGCCAAGCAAACTCAGTGGGACCGATTGCATGTCTCGGTGGGACCGAGATTATTGCAATAGGCAACAGAGAGTTTGCAAGCCCACCTCGGTGAGACCGAGATCCCATCGGTGAGACCGAATTGATTAGGGTTTCTGGCAGTGGCTATGTCAACTGAACTCGGTGGCGCCGGATAGAAAGTTTTGGTGGGGCCGAGTTTGACTTTTGGTTTGGAACATAAGTGGATATGAGAAAGTGGTTGAGGGCTTTGGAGCATATCACTAAGCACTTTGAGAAAGCCATTAGGCAACACCTCATCCCCTCTTAATAGTATTGGCTTTCCTATGGACTCAATGTGATCTTGGATCACTAAAATGGAAAGAGTGGAGTCATGAGCTTTGAGCTTGAGCCAATCCTTTGTCCTCAGCATCTTGAAGGGGTTCCACATCCTCTAGTCCATGCCACTCCATTGTTGAACTTATCTTAAACATACTAGGTAGGAGCATTAGTCCAACAAGTGATATGTTGGCATTAATTACCAAAATCACCCAGGGAGCACTTGTGCTTTCAATCTCCCTCTTTTTGGTAATTGATGACAACATACATCAAAGCTTTAGATAAAGATATAGAGAATAACAAGTAAACCTTGGAAAGACATGTAACATGCATAGGCTCCCCGTACATGTATGCAATCATGTAAATATGGAATATATAGGAGCATGTGAATGCATAAACATGACAGAGTAAGCAATGTGTTACATGTATCTTGGCTATATGCATCAGAGCAAATGATGTGAATATGGGAAATGTACCTTCATGCTCATGATTCCTTCTTGCAAACAATATGTACATCAGTAAGAAATCCTCATACACATGACTGTGATGCATGTACTTACCTTGTGGTCTTGAGTTGGCTTAGGAAGGGATGAACCTAAGTAAACAAGGTTAGATAACACAGATACACCTACTAGCCAGAGCAAACAAAAGAAACCACAAGAGTACCAAGACTGGGATGACATGTAGAGAGTGAGTACTGAGTACTCTATTGTATATAGACATGTCCCCAAGGGTGAAGATGTGCAATGAATTAAAGGATTTCCTTCCCTTAGATGTCTTGCTCCCCCTGAATCTTGCATGGGATATTGGGAGAAGATAGGGAACAGAAAATCAGAGCAACGAAAAGAAATAGAGCTAAAGAAAATAATCAAATATGAGCATGTCTTTCCCCTCTTAAAGACATGTGACTTCTCTCCTCTGGAATACCAAGCATCTGGGGTTTCTTACACTCTCCCTGAGTATGATCTCCCCCTATAGAAATGATTAAGCTTAAGCTTTGATGTGATCTCTCTCTTAAGCTTTGATGTGATCTCTCTCTCCCCCTTTGACATCAATTTCCAAGAAGGACTCTTCTGGATTGTTATTACAAATGGGTTTGGTCCTTGAGTCACAAAGCCAAGCAGCAAGTCGAATGTGATGCTGGTAGAGAACAAGAATCATTGAGTGGAGCTGGAGCAAAAAGAATACAGGAATCAAGTGGCAAGCAGGCTTTCCTGTAGTGAAGTCGGTGGCACCGAGTTGTGTACTTCGGTGGCCCCTAAAGAATTCGGTTGGACCGAAGGAAACAAATCGGTGTGACCGAGTCCATCACAGAGAAAACATTTTTCACCTCAGCTCACTAGGCAATTTAGATCTCACAAGGATTTGCAAGGAATTAGCTGAAAGATTTGCAATGAATTCGATGCAGGGAATGCAGAACACAAATAAACAAAAAGGAAATCTAGTTTATTTGAAAGGGGAAATAAATATGCACGAGACAAATGCAAGGGCACAGAGAAACACAAGAGAACTTCATCTAGAATTGGTCGGCGATAAAGTCACCTATGTTAGAGTATATTGACTTAGGAGTCAAGTGAGGACACTTGATCATAGGTCATACTCATCTTTGAAGCTCAAAATGGGGTTACCATTTTTCGTTTAAGCATCTTAATGTATTCACATCTTGTTGAGTTGCTTTGATCCATGTCTTGGAGTAAAGCTTTCTCTAAGATGGAATAATATACCTTGGGTGGTGGTGTTGATCTTGATGATGTAGTTGAACTTGTGTGGGTTGCTCAAGGTTGATGTAGCTCATCAAGAGTTGGGAGCACCACTTGGAATTTGAGTTCATCTTCCTACATGGGTTAGCTTTGCAAGGAAGAGCACTGTTGGGGAATGTAGCAATAATTCAAAAAAAATCCTACGTGTCACCAAGATCGATCTAGGAGATACTAGAAATGAGATAGAGGGAGTGCATCTTCATACCCTTGAGGATCGCTAAGCGGAAGCGTTACAAGAACGCGGTTGGTGGAGTCGTACACGCAGCGATTCGGATCACGGTCGATTCCGATCTAAGCGCCGAACAGTGGTGCCTCCGCGTTCAACACACGTACAGCCCGGGGACGTCTCCTCCTTCTTGATCCAGCAAGGGGAGAGGAGAAGTTGAGGGAGAACTCCGACAGCACGACAGCGTGGTGGTGAGGGAGCTCATGGTTCTCCGGCAGGGCTTCGCCAAGCGCTATGGAGGAGGAGGAGGTGTAGGACAGGGGGAGGGGCTGCGCCAGGGGAAGGGTGGCTGCCCTCTCTCTCACTCACTATATATATGGGGAAGGGGTGGAGGAGGCGCCCTAGGGTTCCCTAGGGGAGGGGCGGCGGCCATAGGGGAAACCCTAGATGGGTTTGGGTGTCCCCACCCCTAGGAAACTTGCCCCCCAAGCTGGGAGGGGTGGCTGCCCTAGGGGAGGCGCCCCCACCTCTCCAAGTTACGTGAGATGGGGTGGGAGGGGCGCTCAGCCCCTTAGTGGGCTGATGTGCCCCCTCTCCTTGGCCCATAAGGCCCCCAACGCTTGCCGGGGCCTCCTAAACCCCTTTTGGACACGCTGGTCGTCACCCGGTACCCCCAGAACAATTCTGGACTCCAATACCCTTCGTCCAATATATCAATCTTCACCTTCGGACCATTCCAGAACTCCTCATCATGTCCGAGATCTCATCCAAGACTCCGAACAACCTTCGGTAACCACCTACTATTTCCCATAACAAGTCTAGCGTCACCGAACCTTAAGTGTGTAGACCCTACTGGTTTGGGAACCATGCAGACATGACCGAGACATCTCTCCAGCCCATAACCAATAGCGGGATCTGGATACCCAAATTGGCTCCCACATTTTCCATGATGATCTCATCAGATGAACCACGATGTCGGGGATTCAATCAATCCCGTATACAATTCCCTTTGTCTATCGGTATGTTACTTGCCCGAGATTCGATTGTCGGTATCCCCATACCTCGCTCAATCTCGTTACCGGCAAGTCTCTTTACTCGTTCCGTAACACATTATCCCGTGACCAACTCCTTAGTCACATTGTGCTCATTATGATGATGCATTACCGAGTGGGCCCAGAGATACCTCTCCATCATACGAAGTGACAAATCCCAGTCTTGATTCATGCCAACCCAATAGACACTTTCGGAGATACCTGTAGTGCACGTTTATAGCCACCCAGTTACGTTGTGACGTTTGGTACACCCAAAGCATTCCTACAGTATCCGGGAGTTGCACAATCTCATGGTCTAAGGAAATGATACTTGACATTAGAAAAGCTTTAGCAAACGAACTTCACGATCTTGTGCTATGCTTAAGATTGGGTCTTGTCCATCACATCATTCTTCTAATGATGTGATCCCGTTATCAATGACATCCAATGTCCATGGTCAGGAAACCATAACCATCTATTGAGCAACGAGCTAGTCAACTAGAGGCTTACTAGGGACATGTTGTGGTCTATGTATTCACACATGTATTACGATTCCCGGTTAATACAATTATAGCATGAACAATAGACAATTATCATGAACAAGGAAATATAATAATAACCATTTTATTATTGTCTGTAGGGCATATTTCCAACAAGCACTTGTATATCCAAGATGACAATTATAGAACTTAATGTAGAATTTGTCAAAGGATATGTTTGAAGGGTTTCGTGCTTCCTTGACTTCAACCACCATTGTGTAGAGACTTGGTGATGTAGAAATTGCTCAAGATATGAGTGAGTTGCAATCTCATGGATTTAGATTCATCCAAGTATCTACAGGGGTTAGATAGCATGCAAGGGTGCAAGTATATCCAAGACATATAAATAGCATCATGAAAGAGATATCAAGGATTAGTCAAAGGCTCATGCTTTGCATGTATCCAAATGGAGTTTCTACTCCAAGTTTGAAGCATCGATGATGTTCAATTCTCCTCTCAAACGGCAAAAGACTTTCTCATCAAGCGGTTTGGTGAATATATCTGCCAACTGCTTATCGGTACGAACATGCCTAAGATCAATGTCCCCTTTGGCAACGTGATCTCGAATGAAATGATGAAGAACTTCAATATGCTTAGTTCGAGAATGTTGCATGGGATTGTGAGCAATCTTGATAGCACTTTCATTGTCACAAAGCAATGGAACATGTTTCACATATATCCCATAGGCCTTGAGAGTTTGGGTCATCCAAAGTAATTGAGCACAACATGAACCAGCGACAATGTATTCCTCTTCAGCGGTGGATAAGGATACCAAGTTTTGTTTCTTGGAAGACCAAGACACAAGATATCTACCAAGAAATTGACAAGTACCCTAAGTGGACTTTCTATCGACCTTGTCTCCGGCATAGTCCGAGTCGGAATAGCCAACAAGATCAAAAGGAAACCTCTTAGTATACCAAATGCCAAAGTTTGGTGCGTGTATTAGGTATCTCACTATCCTTTTCACAGCCTTAAGATGACATTCTTTGGGGACCGCTTGATATCGTGCACACATGCACACACTTAGCATAATATCGGGACGAGAGGCACATAGATATAACATTGAACCGATCATAGAGCGGTAAACTTTTTGATCAACCGGTTCACCGTCCTTAGTCAAGTCAAGATGTCCACTAGTAGGCATGGGTGTTGTCATACCTTTGCATTCTTGCATGTTGAACTTCTTGAATAAGTCCTTGGTGTACTTTGTTTGAGAGACAAAGGTACCTTCCTTAGTTTGCTTGATTTACAAACCAAGAAAGAATTTGAGTTCACTCATCATAGACATCTCAAACTTCTCCGACATTAGCTTCCCAAACTTTTCACTAAAATGAGGGTTAGTCGATCCAAATATGGTATCATCAACATAAATTTGGCACACAAATAATTCTCCATTAACCCTTTTAGTAAAAAGAGTAGAATCTATTTTTCCAATTTCAAAGCCTTTTTCAATAAGGAACTTGGTCAAGCATTTATACCATGCTCTAGGAGCTTGTTTAAGACCATAAAGGGCTTTGTGAAGTTTGTAAACATGATCGGGTTTCTTAGGATTGATGAAGCTGGGAAGTTGTTTAACATAAACTTCATCCTCGATTTCACCATTTAGAAAAGCATTTTTAATGTCCATTTGGTATAAAGTGATATCATGGTGATTAGCATAGGCAAGCAAGATGCGGATGGACTCAAGTCTAGCAACGGGGGCATATGTCTCACCGTAGTCCATACCTTCAACTTGAGTATAGCCTTGGGCAACGAGACGAGCTTTGTTGCGGACGACTTGACCATCTTCGTCTTGCTTGTTGTGAAACACCCATTTGGTACCGATGATGTTGTGGTTGTTGTCAGGCTTCTCGACCAATGTCCACACTTGGTTTCTCTCAAAGTTGTGTAGCTCTTCATGCATGGCGTTTATCCAATCCGGATCTTCCAATGCTTCTTCAACCTTCATAGGTTCAATGCTAGAGATGAATGAGTAATGTTCACAAAAATTAGCCAAACGAGTTTTAGAGCGAGTGATTCTCCCGGTTTGGATATCATTGTAGATTTGCTCGACGGGATGGTCTTTAGCGACTCTTGCTCGAACTCGTGGGAGCTTTTGCTTGGCTCGAGGTGGAACATCCTCATCATCTTGTTCTTCTTCTTGGCCTTCTTCATTGTTGACGTTGTCGCTCTCTTGTCGTGGTGGAGAAGGAGGTTATTGATGTTCATCTTGCTGTACTTCCTCGTTTTCTTCATCTTGGTGTGTCCCACTTGTGGATGCTTCCGTATCAACTCTTGGTTCACCTTGTCGTGAGGTGGAAGCTTCCACTTGGACGAACGAGGTACTCACCTTCACCTCCGTTGGACGAATCTTGCCAATAGACAAGTCTTGGATCGCTTTCGAAGGGTCTTTGTCTCCTACATCAATTGGCAATTGCTCTACTTGCGAGCCGTTAGATTCATCAAACTTCACATCTACCGTCTCTTCAACCTTTCGGGTGAAATTGTTGTAGACATGGTAGGTGTGAGAGTTTGAGCCATAACCAAGTAGGAAACCTTCATGAGATTTAGGAGCAAATTTAGAACGACGATGCTTATCAAGAATGTAGCACTTTGAGCCGAATACTCGAAAGTATCCAACTTGGGGTTTGTTACCAGTGAGGAGCTCGTATGCCATCTTGCCGAGTAGCTTGTGAAGATACAAGCGATTTGTTGCATGAAAAGCTGTCTCAACCGCTTCCGCCCAAAAGTGTTTTGGAGTCTTGTACTCATCAAGCATCGTTCTTGCCATCTCAATAAGAGTTCGGTTCTTCCTCTCAACAACTCCATTTTGTTGAGGTATGTACATAGCCGAGAACTCATGTGAAATCCCCTCTTCATCAAGAAAGGTATCCACATTTGCGTTCCTGAACTCCGTTCCATTGTCTCTCCAAACCTTCTTGATCTTCACGTCAAATTGATTTCGGGCCTTCCTAGCGAAGTTTTTGAAGATCTTTTGGACCTGCGATTTATCATCAAGGAAGGACACCCGCATAAATCTTGAAAAGTCATCGACTATGACTAGACCAAATGAGTTACCACCGATACTCATGTAGGCATTGGGACCAAAGAGATCCATGTGAAGTAGCTCGAGCGGTCTTCTCGTGGTCATGATGTTCTTCACAGGGTGGCTCCCTCCAACTTGTTTTCCTGCTTGACAAGCACTACAAAGTCTATCCTTGTCAAATCTAACATATTTTACAGCAAGGATATGATCACCTTTAATAAGCTTATCAAGATTTCGCATGCCCACATGACCTAGCCTTCTATGCCACAGCCAGCCTTTAGAGGATTTAGCAATTAAGCAAGTTCTAGGTTGAGCCTTTTTAGTGAAATCAACAATGTAAAGGTCACCTCTATGTATACTGGTAAATACCATTTTATGATTGTCTCTTTGAAACACTTGGCAATCTACTTCAGTAAATAGGACATTGAAACCGAAATCAGCAAGTCTAGATACTGAAAGTAAATTGTACCCAAGAGATTCAACGAGCATGACATTTTGTATGGAGCTATCATGTGAGATGGCCACCTTACCGAGGCCAACCACTTTACCCTTTGAGTTATCACCAAAAGTGACATACTTTCGAGGGCCGTCGTTTTCAGCAAGCTCACGAAACATATCTTTGTCTCCGGTCATATGATCAGTACATCCACTATCAAGGACCCATTCATTTCCTCCATCCATGTAGTCGCGAAGATTAGCCATAAGACCAAAGTGTCTCATTGCATCATCAAGATCATAGTCACTATCATCATCCTCATCATAGTATCCATGTTCTATATCGTCTTGTGATTGATCAACTCCTAGAGAGGGTAATTCATTAGAAGTATGACCGTAACAATGTTCATCTCTATGAATTCTAATGACTTCAGAATTGATATTGCTAATGATTCCAACATCTCACTTGGCACTCGTAAGATTAGTAAGCTCAAATAAGCAATCACCAAATTTGGGGTCATTGGAACTCATCTTACTCAAGGCAATAGACTTATGGAGAATCTCATCTAGATTTTTTAAGGAATAGTTTGGGAATCGTTCCTCAAGGAATCTCCATATGGTGTAGGCACAATCAAGAGCAGGCAAGCTATTAAGCAAGTTTCTAGGAAAACCTCTAGTGATTAAATTGACAGTTCTAAGATTACAGATCATGTCAATAGACTCATCAAGGGTAGGATGCAAAGGATCAACATGAGGTGCACAAGGGCTAGTAATGTACTTGTTCAAATGATATTCATTGAAAATCTCAAGCATCTCATTTTTTTCACTCATGAAAGAACTCTCCATCAACAATAGGCACTCTACGTCTAAGACTCCCCAACATAGACTCATCCATCTTCCTCCAATGGTGATTAAACCAAAGCAGTGGAAACCTGGATCTGATACCAATTGAAAGGATCGAGAAGAGGTGTCTAGAGGGGGGGTGAATAGACTTTAACTAAGAAAAGTTACAGTTTTTAACTTCTTTAGGTTTAAGTAGAGTTTTAGCACAAGTTTAAACATTCACAATACATATCAAGCAAGCATGACAAGAGCATATGAGCAGCGGAAATTAAAGCATGCAAGTTGCAAGAACATAAAGGGATGGGATTGGAGTGTGCAAACACAATTGGAGACACAGAGATTTTGGCATGGTTCCGATAGGTGGTGCTATCGTACATCCATGTTGATGGAGACTTCAACCCACTAAGGGTAACGGTTGCGCGCGTCCACGGAGGGCTCCACCCACGAAGGGTCCACAAAGAAGCAACCTTGTCTATCCCACCATGGCCGTCGCCCATGAAGGACTGGCCTCACTCAGGTAGATCTTCACGAAGTAGGCTATCTCATTGCCCTTACAAACTCCTTGGTTCAACTCCACAATCTTGACGGAGGCTCCCAAGTGACACCTAACCAATCTAGGAGACACCACTCTCCAAGAGGTAACAAATGGTGTGTTGATGATGAACTCCTTGCTCTTGTGTTTCAAATGATAGTCTCCCCAACACTCAACTCTCTCACAGTATTTGGATTTGGTGGAAAGATGATTTGAGTAGAAAGCAACTTGGGGAAGGCTAGAGATCAAGATTTATGTGGTTGGAATGGAATATCTTGACCTCAACACAACTGTAGGTGGTTCTCTCTCAGAAAATGTATGTTGGAAGTGTACGCATGTTTTGATGGCTCTCTCCATGAATGAACAGTGGGTGGAGGGGAATAAATAGCCTCCACACAAAATCTAACTGTTACACACAAGTATCCCAACTCGGTGGGACCGAATCATGAAACTCGGTGGGACCGATTGTAACACCCACGATGCGGCTATATCTCCCACGTGTCGGAGCACGACTTAGAGGCATAACCGCATAGTAGGCATGTCGCAAGAGGGGTAATCTTTACACATCCCATGTACTGAATAAGAAAGGGATAAAGAGTTGGCTTACAATCTCCACTTCACACAATACATAGATATAGCATTACATCATCCAGAATACAATCAAGGCCCGACTACGAAACCAAAATAAAGACAATCCCAAATGCAAAAGATCCCTGATCGCACCAACTGGGCTCCACTACTGATCGTTTGGAAAGGAAACATAGTGACGTCCTGAATCCTCATCGAACTCCCACTTGAGTTTGGTCGCATCCCCTATACTGGCATCATCGGCACCTGCATTTGGTTTTGGAAGTAATCTGTGAGTCACGGGGACTCAGCAATCTCACACCCTCGCGATCAAGACTATTTAAGCTTATGGGTAGGAAAAGTTAGGGAGGTGGAGCTATAGCAAGCACTAGCTTATATGGTGGCTAACTTATGCAAATGAGAGCGAGAAGAGAAGCAAAGCACGATCAATAAACTATCAGATCAAAAGTGATCCTAGAACTACTTACGTTCAAGCATAACACGAGACCGTGTTCTCTTCCCCGACCCCACCGAAAAGAGACCATCACGGCTACACACGTTGTTGATTCATTTTAATTAAGTTAAGTGTCAAGTTTCCTACAACCAGATATTAAAAAATTCCCATCTAACCATAACCGCGGGCACGTCTTTCGAAAGTTCAAAACCCTGCAGGGGTGTCCCAACTTAGCCCATCACAAGCTCTCACGGTCAACGAAGGATATTCCTTCTCCCAGGACGACCCGATCAGACTCGGAAACCCGGGTACTAGACATTTCGACAATGGTAAAACAAGACCAGCAAGACCACCCGCTGTGCCGACAAATCCCGATAGGAGCTGCACATATCTCGTTCTCAGGGCACACCGTATAAGCTAAGCGTACAGGAGCCAACGTAACCCAAGTTGCCAAGGGACGGCCCTGCACGGTGCTCTAGTTTTGACAACACTCAGAGGAGCACTGGCCCAGGGGGTTTAAAATAAAGATGACCCTTGAGTCCGCGAAACCCAAGGGAAAAAGGCTTAGGTGGCAAATGGTAAAACCAAGGCCAGGCCTTTCTGGAGGAGTTTTATTCAAGGCGAACTGTCAAGGGGTTCCCATTATAACCCAACCGCGTAAGGAACGCAAAATCAAGGAACATAACACCGGTATGACGGAAATTAGGACGGCAAGAGTGGAACAAAACACCAGGCGTAAGGCCGAGCCTTCCTCCCTTTACCAAGACTATATGTGCATTAAAGTAAACAAGATATAATAATGATATCCCAACAATAAACATGTTCCAACAAGGAACAAACTCCAATCTTCACCTGTAACTAGCAACTCTATAAGAGGGGTTGAGCAAAGCGGTAACATAGCCAAACAATGGTTTGCTAGGACAAGGTGGGTTAGAGGCTTAACATGGCAATATGGGAGGCATGATATAGCAAGTGGTAGGTATCGCGGCATAGCAATAGAGCGAGCAACTAGCAAGCAAAGATAGAAGTGATATCGAGGGTATGGTCATCTTGCCTGCAAAGTTCTCCGAGTTGACATAAGCTTGATCCTCGTAAGCGTACTCAACAGGTTCCTCGATCACGCAATCTTATCCTGGCTCTACCCAAAGCAAGAACACAATCAAAGGAAACCACAATCAACCACGGTGCAATGCGCAAGCAACATGATGCGAAACATGGCATGATATGCGGGATGTGATATGCAATGCATTAGCATGCTCCGGAAGGAAAATATTGAACCAGACCTCAACTTGGTAAACCAAGAGTTGCACTGGAGAGATGAGTTGATTTCGGTCGAAATCGATATAAAGATCACCGAAATCGGATGCACGGTTTACAAATGGCAAGCAAAACAAGAATGACACAGTTCTGCGATTAACAGCACAATGCCATATAGAATGCAACAAGAAACTAAGCTACTGCACTCCAACATAGCAACAAAGCACATGGCAGTGATCTACTCAAGATTCTTGACAAAAGATGAACACTGAGCTATGGCTAAATCACACAATAGCAGGCTCAAACAAGCATGTCAAAAGTGCAAAAGATATCAGCTTCACAGACTTGGTGAAAATAACAACATGCCAGGAATTAACATCAGGAAGCAATGTTTAGAGCAAGATAACAACATGCTACAGGATCAGAACATAGCATTACAAGGCATGGCATGAGTCCACTCAAAGCATATAAAAAAAGTCCCTTACTGGCCATAAGCCAAAAGGGCACATAAAATATGATGGCACCCATGTAAATATAGCAAGTTTCGTTAACAGATTCAGACTTAGCAGAAAACTGGACATGGCATGACCAAAATTATGAAGGCATGTTTCCAAGCTCGATGCACTCAACACAAGGCATTGCATGACGAGCTAAGCATACTACCATCAAGAATACATGTTCAAGAAGCTAACCATGGCTAGAACCATCTCATAGCATGCATGGATCAACTACAACAACCTTGGCAAAATTGATTAACACGTAAACAATCTGCTAGGAACATTTTATAGCAAAAGTAGAGCAAGATTGAGTCATGCTAGGGCACTCCATAAATGCAAATAGGGACATGGATGGATAGAGCACAACCATATGTCCAAATCATCCTTACTGAACATACTCAAAAGAAGCATGGATCACTCTGTAGCAACATGAATACATGACATAAAAATAATATCAGGGAAAATGACTAGGTGAAAATCTAAGTCCCTGAAATCAGCAACATCACGAGAGCTACTTTGCATGCTTGTGCTAGTCACCATATTGATCACAAAAATACATTGCATACACCCCTGTAAAGATGGCATGGCATAGCCCAAAACACATGTAGAGCTCAAGTCCATAAGCAGCACACAATAATCATGGCAAAAATGACAAATGCTCAAGATCTGCTAAGTAAAAGGAACTAACATTTTATAGCACTATTGAATAAACAATTTGGGCATCAAGATGGAATCAAACAAGCATGGTGAAATGGAACAAAATGAAGAGCACATCCAGATGAACATTTCGATATATTATGCGCACGAAACGGAGCTACGATGAAAGAGTTATGACATGTAGAACATGGCTAGAAAATATAACAGAAAAGGACTTAGGCAAAATTTCAACCTCCAGATCTAGGGTTGACTTTTGCATGCGAACCGAGGTGGCGCCAGAATTTCGCCAGATCTTCGCCAGAGTGGAGGGAGAGGCCGGAGTGGAGGGAGATGGGGTCGGGGCCGCCGGATCTGGGCGGGGACGGGCCGGATCCGGGCGACGGTCTACGGTGGCGCGCGCGGAGCTTCGGGAGCGGAGGCGGCGTGGCTCGCGGCGAGCTCGGGGAGGTGGGGCGACGCCGGCGAGGAGGGATGGTGGAGCTTGGCGGCTAGCGGGCGTGGAGCTTCGGCCGCGGGGTCGGCGACCGTGCGGCCCGAGAGGAGAGGCGGCGGCGGGGCGACCGGGCCTCGGGGGCCGGTCACGAGCCAGGCGGGCCGGCGGCACGGGGCCGGCGGGCGCGCCGCATGGCAGCTCCGGAGTGGCTGGGGCATGGCGGCGGACGCGCCCGGTGCTGTTCGGACATGTCCGGCGCGGAGGGAGAGGTTAGGGTAGGGTTTTTGACCGCGAATTTTCGGGGGAGGTGCAAATATATAGGTAGAGGGAGCTAGGAGAGTCCAATTGGAGTGCGGTTTTCAGCCACACGATCGTGATCGAACGGCAGAGAGGATGGAGGGGGTTTGGATGGGTTTTGGGCCACTTTCGAGGGGTGTTGGGCTGCAACACACACGAGGCCTTTACGGTTCCCTGGTTAACCGTTGCAGTATCAAACGGACTCCAAATGACACGAAACTTGACAGGCGGTCTACCAGTGGTGTGCCAAGGCTGCTTGGCAAATCTTGGTCCATTCTAAGAATGTTTAACACCCACTCATGAAAAGAGACAAAAGGGGGCGTCGGAGGATGTAGGAGCGCCGGATTGCAAAACGGACAACGGGGAAAGGCTCGGATACATGAGACGAACACATATGCAAATGCGATGCACATGATGACATGATATGAGATGCATGACATGAACAAAATGCAAAACTAAGACAAAACCCAACCACGAGGGAATATCATAACTTAGAGCCGAAAATGGCAAGAGTTGGAGTACAATTATGGTAAATTACATCCGGGGTGTTACAACAGTCCACCACTATGAAAGGATCTTGTCCCGAGATCTAGGACTGAAAGAACTCCGGATATTCGGAACCGAGGTGGTCCTCGCGTTCCCAGGTGGCTTCTCGGTCGGAATGATGTGACCACTTCACTTTCAGAAATTTGATAGACTTGTTGCGAGTCTTGCGCTTAGTTTCTTCAAGAATAGAAATGGGATGCTCATGATAAGACAGGTCTTCTTGGAGATCAATCTCTTCAAAGTTGATGGTCCAGTCAGGAGTCTTGAAACACTTGCGAAGCTGAGACACGTGAAACACGTCGTGCACATTTGCAAAGTTGGACGTAAGCTCAAGTTGATAGGCGAGATCGCCTCTTTTGCCAATGATCTTGAAAGGACCCACGTATCTAGGGGCAAGCTTCCCTTTGATACCAAAGCGACGAGTACCTTTCATTGGAGAGACGCGGAGGTAGACATGGTCTCCGATCTCGAAAGCCAAATCACGATGCTTGCTATCATAGTAACTCTTCTGGCATGATTGCACGGTTTTGAGATTTTCACGAATGACTTTGCACATTTCTTCAGCCTCTGTGATCAAGTCATTGCCAAGAAGTTGGCATTCACCAGTCTCTGACCAGTTAAGAGGAGTACGACACTTTCTGCCATAGAGAATCTCGAATGGGGCCTTGCCCGAACTCGCTTGGAAGTTGTTGTTGTAGGAGAACTCGACGTATGGAAGACAATCTTCCCACTTCATACCGAAATAAATGACACAAGCCCTGAGCATATCTTCAAGAATTTGATTAACTCGCTCGACTTGTCCACTAGTTTGCGGATGGAAGGCTGTGCTGAAGAGAATGTTGGTGCCCATGGCCTTCTGAAAGGAGTCCCAGAACTTAGAGGTAAAGATGCTTCCACGATCTGAAGATATCAACTGCGGAATGCCATGCAAGGTGACAATCCTGGAGGTATATAGCTCTGCCAACTGAGCTGCTGTGATAGATTCTTTGATGGGAAGAAAATGAGCCACTTTTGTGAGCTTGTCGATGACAACAAAGATAGCATCATTTCCACACTTGGACTTGGGAAATCCAGTCATGAAGTCCATCTCAATATGGTCAAACTTCCATTCTGGAATGGCAAGAGGTTGGAAGAGACCAGCTGGCCGTTGGTGTTCTGCCTTCACTCTTCTGCAGACATCACATTCATTCATGAACTGAGCAATTTCTCGCTTCATTCGAGTCCACCAATACGACTGCTTGAGGTCATGGTACATCTTTGTACTTCCAGGATGAATAGATAGGAGTGAATTATGAGCCTCGTTCATAATGAGTTTATGAAGGTCACCCTAAGGAACAACAATTCGGTCCTCGAAGAATAGAGTATCTTTGTCATCAAGGCGATAACACTTGTACTTGGGTTGGCTCTTGGCAGCCCCAATCTTCACCTTCTTCACCATGGCATCAGGAAGTTGTGCCTCACGAATTTGATCTTCCAAAGTAGGAGAGACTAGGAGGTTGGCAAGAAATCCTTGGGGAACAACTTGGAGATTAAGTTTGCGGAAAGCTTCACAAAGATCCGGTTGGAAGGACTTGAGAATCAAACAGTTGCAGTAAGCCTTCCTGCTCAAAGCATCAGCAATGACATTGGCCTTGCATGGAGTATATTCAATACTCGGATTATACTCTTGGATCATCTCCACCCAACAAGTCTGCCTGAGGTTGAGGTTGGGCTGAGTGAAGATGTACTTGAGGCTCTTATGATCAGTGAAGATGTCCACTTTCCTTCCCAACAAGAGATGTCTCCCTGATAAAAGAGCATGGACAACTACCACCAACTCGAGGTCATGAGTGGGGTATTTCTTTTCGTTGGGCTTCAACGGGCGGGAGGTATAGGCCACAACTTTCTTCTCTTGCATTAACACAGCACCGAGACCTTGCAGGGAAGCATCACATAAAACCTCGAATGGTTTGGATTCATGAAGAAGAGTCAGAACTGGAGCTGTGACTAACTTCTCTTTGAGGGTGTTGAAAGCGATGTCACATTCAGGCGTCCAGATATACTTCACATGCTTCTGGAGGAGGTTGGAAAGAGGCTTTGCAATCTTAGAGAAATTCTCAACGAATCTTCGACAATAGCTTGCAAGCCCAAGGAAACTGCGGAGCTGCTTCACATTCTGAGGCGTTTCCCAATTTACAATTGCAGACACCTTCTCAGGTTAACAGCTATGCCCTTGGAGGAGATGATATGGCCAAGGTAGAGAACCTCATCGAGCCAAAACTCGCACTTTGAAAACTTCGCATAGAACTGATGTTCTCTGAGTTTGTCGAGTACCAATCTCAAGTGCTTGGCATGATCCTCCTTGTTCTTGGAAAAGACCAAAATGTCATCGAGATACACCAAGACGAAGTCATTTGTGTAAGGGTTGAAGATGAAGTTCATCATGCGAGAGAGCGTTGGAGGAGCATTGACAAGGCCAAAAGACATGACAGTGTATTCATAAGAACCATAGCTGGTTCTGAATGCTGTCTTGGGGATATCTTGTTCATGAATGTGAATCTGATGATAGCCCATACGGAGGTCAATCTTGGAGAATACTTGAGCACCTTTGAGTTGTTCGAATAGCTCATTGATGTTGGGAAGTGGGTACTTGTTCTTTATGGTCTTCTTGTTCAATGGGCGGTAGTCGACACAAAGTCGGTCTGTGCCATCCTTCTTCTTGACAAAAAGAACACCACAAACCCATGGAGAAGAACTCGGTCAGATCAGACCCATATGCTCTTGTATATCGAGTTGTTTCTTCATCTCCTTCAACTCTTCTTGTCCAAGCTTGTAAGGACGTTTGCAAACAGGTTCCATGCCAGGCTCAAGATCGATGACAAATTCAACTGGCTGGTGAGGAGGCATTCCTGGAAGGTCTTCTAGAAAGACATCTTGATATTCACAAACGACTAGAATCTGAGAGATGCCATTCAACTCGCCCTTCTCGTTGAGAGGAAACAGTCGAATGGTATCATCACGAGCGGCAAAGACAATCACATCCTCAGACGAGTGTGTCAATTGAATCTGACTGGTAGCACAATCAAGCTGAGCCTTGTGCTTAGAAAGCCAGTCCATGCCGAGAATTAGATCAATATCGGAATCACCAAGGACCATTGGAGAAGACAGAAATTCATAATCACCCATCTCGATAGAAACATTCGGGATCATCGTGGTAGCCCTCATAGACTTGGCTGGAGAAACCACTCCCATGGGTTTACCCAACATTTCTGAAACAAAGTCATGCTTTGAAACAAATGATCTTGACATGAAACAATGAGATGCACTAGTATCAAAAAGGACTTTTGCAGGAGTAGAGTTAATTGGAAAGTTACCCATGATCACTTCTGAAGAGTCCTCCGTCTGAGTTGCATTCATCATGTTGACCTTTGCAAACTTGGGATTATGCTTAACCACTGCTTTGCTAGCAGATCTCACAGGAGGAGGAGGCGGAAGGCACCTCTGGTTGAAGCATTTGTTTGCATACTGACCCTTCTGCTGACACTTGTTGCAAGTAACCTCTGAGTGCGGCCGGTGATACGGAGCACTTGACCTTGGAGCATGAGACGAAGATTTGTTCTGAAAGCCTGGGTTGGGTGGGTGGGAAGATCCATTGCCACATTTGCTCTTCTGCTGGTAAGGCTGACGGAACGGAGGAGGAGGCAACCAGAACTTTTGCTGCTTAGCTGCCACTTGAGTTGAAGAAGTAGAAGGAGTTGCATCCCTGACTCTCTTCTTAGATGCATCACACTTGAGCTGAGCGGCCTCTTGCTTTAGTGCCATGTTGTAGAAATCATCATACTTGGTCGGCTCAAAAAGCACAAGAGCTAGTTGCATATCTTCTCTGAGGCCACCTCTGAATTGATAAATCATGCTCTTCTCGTTAGGGACGTCTTGTTTAGCGAAACGAGCGAGCCTCTAGAACAGGATGTTGTATTGGTAAACAGACAAGCTGCCTTGCTTCAGATTGCGGACCTCCTCACGCTTACTCTCAACAACACTTTGAGGAATGTGATGAGCTTTGAAGTCTCGATGGAAATCATCCCAGGTAATCAAACGACCTCCTCTGGAATCTTTGTATTGTTGATACCACTCAACAGCTTGGTCTTTGAGTTGGAACAAAGAAAACTTGACAAAGTCCTCACGCCTGACGTTGCTACACTCAAAATGTTTGCAGATATCCACGAGCCAATCGTCAGCGTCTGTGGCCTCGACACAGTTACTGAAGGACTTCGGCTGGTTTGCGAGGAACTGGTTGAGGGTAGCAAACTGAGCTTGATTGTTGCCACGGCCTTGATTTCCTTGGTTGCGCTCTTGCAAGAGTTGCATAAGCATCTGCGTGTTGGCATTGGTAGTGGCCATGATAGCTTGCCATGCCTCTGGAGGTGGAGGTGGTGGTGGAGGTTCCGGATTCTGACGCGTTGGAGGAGCCATCCTGAAGAGGGTGACATCCGTTAGCATCTTAAAAGACATATATTCAAGTTGAATCAATGGATCGAAATTGCAACGTGTAGCCTTAACATTCGAACAATGATGAACGAATGAATTCCAAAGTAAATGATCAAACATCCATAAATTGAGAAGCCACTCAGATAGAGGTAGATGAATAAAACAACAAGGTATGGATATGAACAAATAATTGGTAAGGATTACCCAATCATAAACCAAATATATGCAAGAAGAAATACTAGAGCTACATGAATTCCCACCTATGAAACTCCCGAAACTTTCTGGTCGTGCAATCAGGTGTTGGGGATACAGGGGAAGCATAATATCTCACCCAAAACTAGCAAATCCTACATCCAACTGTATCCATCCTTCAACACATAACCAAGAAACCTTCAGAAATCATTTACCTCAACCTTCGAAAAGCATCCGTTATACGAGTTATGGCAATACTCTCGAACTCCCGCCCCAGTACTGGGTGGCGTCGAGGTTATCTCACCAACAACTACATAAAGGAGATTTTTTATGTCAGCGAACTCAGGTATTCCAGAACTGCAACGATAAAATTGTGATGACTACACCTCGGAGCTCAACTCCCCAGGACACTGCCACAACCCCTAAATGTTAGGAGGCACCAAGAACAATGTTCTCGTCACAAAACCATCAGAATGATTCCAAGATACCCGCGTGATCCTAAAAAAATAGTGAAATTCGAGAAAAGAAGAGTCAAAACTCTACGTCAGGATGCCTCACCAGAGCGACGAAGGGACTGAGGAGTAAAAAGAATCCTACTCTCTGATATATATATATATATAATCCTATAAGACTCAAAACATTTTTCTAGACTCAACAACGCCAGCGATTCGATCAAGCAGGGGGCTCCTAAGTCGGGGAAGGCTCTGATACCAACTTGTAACACCCACGATGCGGCTATATCTCCCACGTGTCGGAACACGACTTAGAGGCATAACCGCATAGTAGGCATGTCGCAAGAGGGGTAATATTTACACATCCCATGTACTAAATAAGAAAGGGATAAAGAGTTGGTTTACAATCGCCACTTCACACAATACATAGATATAGCATTGCATCATCCAGAATACAATCAAGGCCCAACTACGAAACCAAAATAAAGACAACCCCAAATGCAAAAGATCCCCGATCGCCCCAACTAGGCTCCACTACTGATCATCTGGAAAGGAAACATAGTAACATCCTGAATCCTCGTCGAACTCCCACTTGAGTTCGGTTGCATCCCCTGTACTGGCATCATCGGCACCTGCATCTAGTTTTGGAAGTAATCTGTGAGTCACGGGGACTCAGCAATCTCACACCCTCGCGATCAAGACTATTTAAGCTTATGGGTAGGAAAAGTTAGTGAGGTGGAGCTGCAGCAAGCACTAGCATATATGGTGGCTAACTTATGCAAATGAGAGCGAGAAGAAAAGCAAAGCACGGTCGATAAACTATCAGATCAAGAAGTGATTCCGAACTACTTACGTTCAAGCATAACACGAGACTGTGTTCTCTTCCTGGACTCCGCCGAAAAGAGACCATCACGGCTACACACGATGTTGATTCATTTTAATTAAGTTCAGTGTCAAGTTTTCTACAACCGGATATTAACAAATTCCCATCTAACCATAACCGCGGTCACGTCTTTCGAAAGTTCAAAACCCTGCAGGGGTGTCCCAACTTAGCCCATCACAAGCTCTCACGGTCAACGAAGGATATTACTTCTCCCAGGATGACCCGATCAGACTCGGAATCCCAAGTACTAGACATTTCGACAATGGTAAAACAAGACCAGCAAGACCACCCGCTGTGCCGACAAATCCCGATAGGAGCTGCACATAGCTCGTTCTCAGGGCACACCAGATAAGCTAAGCGTACAGGAGCCAACTTAACCCAAGTTGCCAAGGGATGGCCCTGCACGATGCTCTAGTTTTGACCAACACTCAGAGGAGCACTGGCCCGGGGGGTTTAAAATAAAGATGACCCTTGAGTCCGCGAAACCCAAGGGAAAAAGGCTTAGGTGGCAAATGGTAAAACCAAGGTCAGGCCTTTCTGGAGGAGTTTTATTCAAGGCGAACTGTCAAGGGGTTCCCATTATAACCCAACCGCGTAAGGAACGCAAAATCAAGGAACATAACACCGGTATGACGGAAACTAGGACGGCAAGAGTGGAACAAAACACCAGGCATAAGGCCGAGCCTTCCACCCTTTACCAAGACTATATGTGCATTAAAATAAACAAGATATAATAATGATATCCCAACAATAAACATGTTCCAACAAGGAACAAACTCCAATCTTCACCTGTAACTAGCAACGCTATAAGAGGGGTTGAGCAAAGCGGTAACATAGCCAAACAATGGTTTGCTAGGACAAGGTGGGTTAGAGGCTTGACATGGCAATATGGGAGGCATGATATAGCAAGTGGTAGGTATCGCGGCATAGCAATAGAGCGAGCAACTAGCAAGCAAAGATAGAAGTGATATCGAGGGTATGGTCATCTTGCCTGCAAAGTTCTCCGAGTTGACGTAAGCTTGATCCTCGTAAGCGTACTCAACAGGTTCCTCGATCACGCAATCTTCTCCTGGCTCTACCCAAAGCAAGAACACAATCAAAGGAAACCACAATCAACCACGGTGCAATGCACAAGCAACATGATGCGAAACATGGCATGATATGCGGGATGTGATATGCAATGCATTAGCATGCTCCGGAAGGAAAAGATTGAACCAGACCTCAACTTGGTAAACCAAGAGTTGCACTGGAGAGATGAGTTGATTTCGGTCGAAATCGATATAAAGATCACCGAAATCGGATGCACGGTTTACAAATGGCAAGCAAAACAAGAATGACACAGTTCTGCGATTAACAGCACAATGCCATATAGAATGCAACAAGAAACTAAGCTACTACACTCCAACATAGCAACAAAGCACATGGCAGTGATCTACTCAAGATTCTTGACAAAAGATGAACACTGAGCTACGGCTAAATTACACAATAGCAGGCTCAAACAAGCATGTCAAAAGTGCAAAAGATATCAGCTTCACAGACTTGGTGAAAATAACATGCCAGGAATTAACATTAGGAAGCAATGTTTAGAGCAAGATAACAACATGCTACAGGATCAGAACATAGAAATACAAGGCATGGCATGAGTCCACTCAAAGCATATAACAAAATTCCCTTACTGGCCATAAGCCAATAGGCCACATAAAATATGATGGCACCCATGTAAATATAGCAAGTTTCGTTAACAGATTCAGACTTAGCGGAAAACTGGACATGGCATAACCAAAATTATGAAGGCATGTTTCCAAGCTCGATGCACTCAACACAAGGCAATGCATGACAAGCTAAGCATACTACCATCTATAATACATGTTCAAGAAGCTAACCATGGCAAGAACCATCTCATAGCATGCATGGATCAACTACAACAACCTTGGCAAAATTGATTAACACGTAAACAATCTTCCAGGAACATTTTATAGCAAAAGTAGAGCAAGATTGAGTCATGCTAGGGCACTCCATAAATGCAAACAGGGACATGGATGGATAGAGCACAACCATATGTCCAAATCATCCTTACTGAACATACTCAAAAGAAGCATGGATCACTCTGTAGCAACATGAATACATGACATAAAAATAATATCAGGGAAAATGACTTTGGTGAAAATCTAAGTCCCTGAAATCAGCAACATTACGATAGCTACTTTGCATGCTTGTGCTAGTCACCATATTGATCACAAAAATACATGGCATACACCCGTGTAAAGATGGCATGGCATAGCCCAAAACACATGTAGAGCTCAAGTCCATAAGCAGCACACAATAATCATGGCAAAAATGACAAATGCTCAAGATCTGCTAAGTAAAAGGAACTAACATTTTATAGCACTCTTGAATCAACAATGTGGGCATCAAGATGGACTCAAACAAGCATGGTGAAATGGAACAAAATGAAGAGCACATCCAGATGAACATTTCGATATATTATGCGCATGAAACGGAGCTACGATGAAAGAGTTATGACATGTAGAACATGCCTAGAAAATATAACAAAAAAGGACTTAGGCAAAATTTCAACCTCCAGATCTAGGGTTGACTTTTGCACGCAAACCTAGGTGGCGCCGGATCTTCGCCGGAGTGGAGGGAGAGGCCGGAGTGGAGGGGCCGCCGGATCTGGGCGGGGACGGGCCGGATCCGGGCGGCGGTCTGCGGTGGCGCGCGCGGAGCTTCAGGAGCGGAGGCGGCGCGGCTCGCGGCGAGCTCGGGGAGGCGGGGTGACACAGGCGAGGAGGGAAGGCGGAGCTTGGTGGCCGGCGGGCGCGAAGCTTCGGGAGTGGGGTCGGCGACCGTGCGGCCCGAGAGGTGAGGCGGCGGCGGGGCGACCGGGCCTCGGGGGCCGGCCACGAGCCAGGCTGGCCGGCGGCGCGGGGACGGCGTGCGTGCCACGTGGCGGCTCCGGAGTGGCTGGGGCGCGGCGGCGGACACGTCCGGCGCCGTCCAGGCGTGTCCGATGCGGAGGGAGAGGTTAGGTGTGGGGACCCCGACTCATAAGTCGTGATCACCCAATGCACATGTACAGTGATCCCAGAGATCAATGCTCACTGAACACACAGAAGCTGAATAACAAGAGTCTTACATCCATACATACCGTCTTACATAAATTATGACCGTTATGGTCGAGCCTCGAGTATAACTTCACAGCGGAAATCTCCGTCGATAACTTGGACCCATGCCATCTGCCTTAACCCTACAGGCATTCTGACTGGGAAGCGTCCTAGCTCGCATGTTTGTCACCAAAGTACTCTTCATCATATCCTGTTTTTCCTGTCTGGCCAAAAAAATAACCAGTGGCAAGCCAATGAGTACTTTGAATGTACTCACAAGCAACCCATGTTTTGGCTCAATATACATCAATGCATGCTATAGGTAAATTTTTGCAGAAAGCTAGTTTTGAGTGCAATGCCATGTTCAACAACTTGTAAGACATGCATCAGGAGAATTCAAGTAACCATAAGGACGGTTACAGATATCAACATAAATAGAGTGGGCACCAACCCAATTCAATCATGTCAAGTCCTTTGACTTGACCCAAGTAGTTCTTCCCACTTATCCAAACACATACACTGGTTTGTAAACATGTGGACGTAGCCCAAGAGCGGTTACCCAACTGTCCTTGACCGTGGACACGGCTATTCGAATAGTTTTACACTCTGCAGAGGTTGCACACTTTACCCACAAGATCCGGGGAACTTCCGTGTCATCCACGACCCGCGCTACCTCAAGTACCCAGGGTAAGCACCCGATCACTATCTTTCCCTAGACGACACTAACATAGAGTCCACTCGATTGGCAGTAACCCCCGTGCCCAACATTTCACATCGTAAAATTGTGGAGCCTCGCTCCCATTTTCATCACATACCACAAGCACGGGGTACCAACGGTGTGTCCGGTGCCCTGTGAAGACAGTCATGGCCGCCCTACCTAGCACGACCCCATCCCGAGAGAGAGCACCAACTCTCCCCCGTCACTAGTAATGCAGGCTCCAAGCTAGTATCGGCCTAGGTAATCAATAATGCCCTTTCCCATACAAGGGTAGAGTGGTTGCGCATGTAAGGTTGGAATAACGGTCGCAACTTAAACCAATCCGTTTTGAAAACAACACACACACTTGCCTCGGTACACCACTTCGTCATCAAGTGGCTACCCAACTCATCATCTCCCCCGGGCATAAGTGGCACCCGATGGGGTTTTCGATAAGTCTTTTGAAAATACTTTGTCTCCATCACCATGCATATACCCATCCCCTTTTTGCGTAGCAACTACTTTAGCATCCTATCTACTCCCACCGGCATAACCCTCATAAGGAGGTAGGGTCATGCACAATGCAAGTATCAACGAGGAAGTAACGGAGGCAAACCATCAAAGGGGTTCCACCTCATCATGATTCCGTTGCAACAAAAATATGGTGCTATATGTCATGCATAAAAAGGGTTTCATAGACATGGTCAAAGGGCTGCTTGCCTGGTTCATCAGAGTCTTGAGATCTTCAAATATCTCTGGTCCAACTCCGAGCATTTCGTCTACTTCATCAACTATCGTCGAAAGCAACCATAATAAGCAACATAACAAGGCAGGAAATAAAAGTGCTCTAAAAATATTAATTTGACTTTTCTAGGACATCTCTGGTTATATGAAAAATAACCAGAGTGGTTTCATTGGAATTGGGTCAGTGGATATTTCTAAACATTTTGATATGATGGAATCAAGGGGTTTATGGGTTTGCAAGAAGTTTATAGAAATATATTTTTGAAAAATGAGCAAAGGCACCCATTTAACAAACCATGATTTTAGAAGCATCTAGGAGTTGGTTTCACTGGATTTGGAGTTCCAATGAATATTCTATGGATTTGCGAAGTTGACAAACATGAAGAAATGGCTCATTATTTTGTGGGGTACAGAAAGTATTAAGAAAAATGTTCATGACCTAAGTTATAAACTCAGGAGCATCTAGAAATTTGAATCATGGCATTTGGATCAAATTTGAGCCCTCTGTGATTTTCTAAAGTTTATCACAGAAATGGAAAACGGGATTTTATTTAATTTGTGTGAGGAAAATTGTTCTAGAAAAATGTGCATGCTGCACCAACAGGTAGATCATGATTTATGGAGTCACTAGAAATTTGAATCATTCAATTTGGAGTTAATATGAATATTTGGGAGATTTTACAAATTTCCGGAAAAAAGAAAAGACAAAGGAAGTGGGGGGGTTATACCTATACCGCGCACCGAGCGCAGCATAGCGCCGCAGCGCACTGGGCCGGCCCAGCGGCTCGGCCACGCGGACGACGGGACAACATAGCTCCTCCGCACTCTGCCTGTTGACCGCTCACCACCTTTGGCTTCGCATTGAAGGTCTTCAGCCATAGGCGGAAATGAGGTGGGATGCGGAGAAAGATCTCGCACACGACTATAAATGCCGAGATGTTGAGGACAAAGTTGGGGGCTAGATCATGGAAGTCTAGCCCATAATAAAACATCAATCCGCGGACAAACGGGTGGAGAGGGAATCCCAGCCCGTGGACAAAATGCGTGAGGAACACCACTCTCTCATGAGGCTCGGAGGTGGGGATGATATGTCCCTTGGCCAGAAGTCGGTGAACGATCTCCTTGGCTAGGTATCCGGCCTCTCGGAGCTCCTCTATATCTTTCCTCTTAACGGAGGAGGCCATCCACTTGTCGCCGGCTTCGGATCCGGACATGGTTGGGTGTTTGTTTGAATGGGAACGAATGAGGACTTGGGCGTTGGAGCTCAAGAACGGAGAGGCAGGAAGAAAGCGTGGGAGAAGAAAGGGGAATCTTATCTCCTTATAAGGGCGGTGAATATCGAATGCCCCCCCCCCTTCGCCTTAAAATTCGATTGCTCCCAAGGGCTGTGTAAATGGCACGGTCGGGTTACCCACGTCCGTGTTGATGAGAATCCCGTAATAAGGGGGCACGATCTCTGCTTTGACAAGATGTGCCAATGACAACCGCGTCTCGAAACATGGGGCGAAAAAACCGTTCAAAATTACGACCGGACATGCGTGACATCACATTACTAAAGTTGTCAGCAGATTGGACTCGTGTGTTATTATATTATCTATGCGGTTGTGTGCGGTGTGTGTTACAGGTCCGGACATGATCAATTCGTCTGGAGACTATTCGGGAGTTCGGAAGGAGGAACCCACCTTGCAATGTTGAAGATGGAACCACGCGCCGGATACCTTGTCATTGAAGCCAGGTTCAGGGGCTACTGAGGGAGTCCTGGACTAAGGGGTCCTCGGGCGTCAGGCCTATTATCTATGGGTCAGACTGATGGGATGTGAAGATATGAAGACCGAAGATTATACCCGTGTCCAGATGGGACTCTCCTTGGCGTGGAAGGCAAGCTTGGCGAACAACTATGAAGATTCCATCTTATGTAACCGACTCTATGTAATCCTAGATCCCCCCCCCCCGGTGTCTATATAAACCGGAGGGTGTAGTCCGGAAAGGATATACTCAATACCGTAGTCATACAGGCTAGACTTCTAGGGTTTAGCCATTACGATCTCGTGGTAGGTCAACTCTTGTAATACTCATATTCATCCAGATCAATCAAGTAGGAAGTAGGGTATTACCTCCATAGAGAGGGCCTGAACCTGGGTAAACATCGTGCCCCCCGTCTCCTGTTACCATCAACCTTAGATGCATAGTTCGGGACCCCCTACCCGAGATCCGCCGGTTTTGACATCGACAACGGGCCCTTCCTCGCGACCTGCCACGGGAGTGCGTTTGGCTTTTGTTTCGTTCTTCCTTTCCTTCCTGCATTAAGAGAGAGACCAGTATGGGCCCCACTAGGGCGTGCAACAACTATGATTCCTGAGTGGCTGTGCTATGTCTATCATTCTTGTGTTGTGTTGCAGCGTCAATGTTTTATGTAGGCATGTAGGAATAACTTAGCTTGATGTGCTTGAAGTAGTTTCTACCTCGTGAGGCACCCATTCCCTAGTGCCTGGTGAGGCCTCTTGTGCTCGGAAGGCGTCTGGGAACTGCAAAAATTCGTTAGGAAATTCTTATCCTCTGAATACTGACCGTAGGGACTACCGGCCATGACCCAGTGCTTCGCATAGCGGTACCCGGGGGGCACGGATTGAGAGGGGTGTGCCAGCTTGCGAGCTCAAGCGAGGGTGCCTTGTGAAAAATAGGAAAACGAAAGCACGAAAATGCTCACGAGGGCGCCTGTCCGCCCCCCTCGCGAGGCATGCGAGGGAGAGTACGGGTTAAAACGAGGAACTGAGGGAAGAAAAGGAGGCAACAAGGGCAATGGAATCAGGCTAGCAAGGAACACCAAAAAGCAAATTCTCACTAAAAAGAGGCAAGCCAACTGCGGAAAGCAAATGAAAAGCCGCGTTCGGCACCTAGTCTAGTCTTCTTGTCTTCCCAGCAGCGCGGAGCTAAGTGCTGCCACTAAGACGTGGGAGGGAGCCCTCGAGGCCCGAGGGCAGCACTCCTGAGACTCCGGGGCATGTACAGCCCCACTCATTATTATGTGAGAGTGTCACGAGCGGAGATCTTCACAGGCACTAGGCCTTGCTTCACAGGCACCGGGCTTTGCTTCATGGGTAGAACCTCCGGAGGTGCTGGATGTTCCAGACGTTCTGGATGGGGATCCCATCCTGCGTCTCCAGGCACGCGGCACCAGGCCTGGAGACATGGGCGACCCGAAACAGGCCCTCCCACAAAGGCAAGAGCTTGTGCAGCCCTTACCTGGAGAGCACCCACCTCAGGACAAGATCACCCACCTCGAGCGTCCTGGAGCGGGCGCTGCGGCAGTGGTACCGCCGCAGCGCCTGCTGGTACCTCGCAGCTCGAAGGGAGGCTTCACGGCGGCGTTCCTCCCCTAGCACGAGGTCCATCCCCCGCATTGTGTCCTGGTGTGTTTCATCAAACGCCAGGACCTGCGCGGAGCGATGCCTGACCTCGTGTGGGAGAACCGCTTCTGCTCTGTAGATGAGGAACAACGGGGTCTCGCCTGTTGGCCTAGTGGCGATGGTGCGGATGGACCACAACACGGACTGGAGCTCGTCGTGCCAGCCCCTGCCGCAAGCCTCGAGCTAATTCTTGAAGGTCCTTGTCTTAAGACCCCTCAGGACTTCCGCGTTGGTGCGTTCTGCCTGGCCGTTGCTCCTGGGGTGCGCCATGGAGGTGTAGCAGATCTGCATTCCAAGGTTAGCACAATATGTTTTGAAGAGATTGCTAGTGAGCTGTGAGCCGTTGTTGGTGATGATGCGATTAAGGACCCCAAATCGGCTTACAAGGCCCTTGATGAACTTGACTGCTGATCCAGCTGGGATGGTGCGGACGGCTTCCACTTCCACCCACTTGGTGAATTTGTCGATGGCGACGTAGAGGTAGCGGTAACCTCCAGGCGCTCGAGGGAATGGGCCCAGGATATCCAGCCCCCAGACCGTGAACGGCCATGAGAGTGGGATAGTCTCGAGGCCCTAAGCCGGCTAGTGAATCTGCTTGGCGTGGAATTGGTAGGCCTTGCAGGATTTCACCAGCTCGACCGCATCGTTGAGTGCCATGGGCCAGTAGAACCCGCTACAGAAAGCCTTGCCGACCAGGGTGCGCGACGACGAGTGGTGCCCGCAATCCCCGCCATGTATGTCAGCCAGCAACTCTTTCCCTTGTTCCCTGGAAATGCATTGCAGAGAAACATCATTTGGCTGCTTCCTATATAGCTCACCATTCTGGATGCAGTACGCCGTAACCTACCGGGCCACACGCTCCGCGTCTTCCTCCTTCTCCGACAATGTGCCTTGCGTCAGGTAGGCTCTGAACTCCTCGATCCAGCACCCCTCCTGAGGCTCAAGCGCTAAGAGGAGGCGTGCTCCTGAGGTCGGGCCACGGGTGGGGGTTCCTGAGGCTGGTGGCCGGGGAAGTTCCTCCCGAGGTGACGCCGGCTCCATAGGCGGAGGTGCTGCCGACGGCTTG
The DNA here is from genome assembly GCF_018294505.1 of Triticum aestivum. Taxonomy (NCBI): domain Eukaryota; kingdom Viridiplantae; phylum Streptophyta; class Magnoliopsida; order Poales; family Poaceae; genus Triticum; species Triticum aestivum. Next base: position 207,190,057 of record NC_057803.1, on the reverse strand, counting down.
TAGAGCCACTCCTCGAAGACGCCAGGCTCTTGGGGTAGCCACTTGGATGCTCTTTTGGCGATGTCGTCAGCCTCCTTGTTGGTGCCACGAGGCACATGCTGCAGCTCCAGAACCAGGAACTGCTTATCTATCTTGCGTACCTCCGCAAGGTATGCCTCCATGTGCTCATCCCTTGGCTCGTACACCTTGTTGGAGAAGTTGACGAGGAGCTGCGAGTCCCCCTTGATGGTTAGGCGTTTCACCCCTAGGGCCACCGCAGCCTTGAGGCCGGCAATGAGACCCTCGTACTCTATGATGTTGTTCGAGACCTTCTCGCCACACTGGAAGCAGAGCTGGACGGCGTAGTAAAGTTTGTCCTGAGTGGGCGAGATGATCACAGCTCCAGCCCCCGCGCCCTGGCGTGCGAATGCGCCATCAAAGTACATGACCCAGCCATCCGGAGCTTCACCCCCCGGTGAGATGGATCGGCTCTCGCCTGCTTCGGGCTCTGGGGTGTCGGTCCATTCTGCCACAAAGTCGGCAAGCGCAGCCCCCTTGATGACCCTGGTTGTGCTGAACTCCAGGTCAAACGCTTGCAGCTCGATGTTCCATTCGACGACCCTTCCCGCAGCATTGGGGCTCCTGAGCACTCTCTCCAATGGGTAAGCTGAGACAACCTTGATGGGGTGTCCCTGGAAGTACTGGTGCAGCTTACGCGAGGCCACCAGGAGCGTGAGCAAGAGCTTCTGAGGCATGGGGTATCGTGCTCTCACATCGCGTAGCACTACGCTGACGAAGTATACTGGCTGCTCGACGAGGGCGGGAGAGCTGACGGAGTTTTTGGCTCCCGAGGGCTGAGGTGTTCCCTGTGGGTCCCCAGCTTCTAGGGCTTGATGACTAGCCAGGGCAGCCGCTGTCTCAGGAGCATCGCCCTGGTGCTGAGCTGCCTCATCCGGCTTGGCGACTCCACTTGACGGGTCCTTGACCTGGGGCTCCTCCCTAAGGGCCACCAGCGCCGCGCTGGCGGAGTGGGGTGTGGTAGACAAGTAGAGTACCAAGGGCTCACGAGGACTAGGTGCCACCCTCACTGGCGGGCTGGTCAAGTATCTCTTGAGGTCTTGAAATGCCAGGTCGGCCTCGGGGGTCCACTCGAACGGGCCCTTCCTCTTCATCAGCTTGAAGAACAACAAGGCGCGCTCCCCCAACTTGGAGATGAAGCGCCCCAGCGAAGTCACGCAGCCTGCAAGCTTCTGCATCTCCTTGAGGTTTTGTGGTGGGCTCATGTCTTCGATTGCTTTGACTTTCTCCGGATTGGCCTCAATCCCGCTATGGGACATGAGGAAGCCCAGCAGCTTGCTGGAAGGAAAATCAAACACGCACTTCTCCGGGTTGAGCCGCAGGTCCACCTGGCGCAGGCTCGCAAAAGTTTCCTCCAGGTCCTGAATCAAAGTTCTTCCCACCCGAGACTTCACCACAATGTCGTCGACGTAGGCCTTAGCAATTCTTCCAAGCTGTTGCCCCAAGGCGATGTGCATCAGTCGCTGGAAGGTCGCTCCTATGTTGCGCAGTCCGAATGGCATGCAAGTGTAGCAGTATACCCTGCATGGGGTTAAGAAAGTTGTTTTCTCCACATCTTCCACCGCCATCTTGATCTGGTGGTAGCCTGAAAACGCATCCAGGAAACATAACAGATCACACTGGGTGGTGGAGTCGACAGTCTGGTCGATGCACGACAGCGGGAATGGGTCTTGAGGGCAAGCCTTATTGAGGTTGGTGAAGTCGACACACATGCGCTCCTTCCCTCCTTTATTCGGCACGACGTCCGGGTTCTCCAGCCACTCTAGGTACCATAATTCACGAATGACACCCGCTGCCTCTAGCTTGCGGGTTTCCTGAACGATGAAGGACTGCTTCTCCGTGGACTGCCGCCTTGCCCTTTGCTTCACAGGGCGCACGTTGGGGCATACTCTCAGATGATGCTCAATCACTCTTCGCGGGACCCCAACAGGCTGCTTGGGCTCCCAGGCAAATACTTCCTTGTTCGCCCGCAAGAAGTCCACCAACTCCCTTTCTTGATCTGGGGCGAGATCGGTGCCTATGGTAAAGGTAGCGCCAGAGGCCTCGTCCGCATCGACCGGTATCTGCTTCGTCTTGGCTTGACCTTGAGTGAATAGCTACTTCTTCTTGGTCAGCGCGGCTCCCTTAGTCCTAGACACGGCCTTTTCGGCCGGGCGAGCTGCCGCTGTGGCCCTGAAGGCGAGCTTGAGGGCCGCCACGGCTTCCTTGGTGTCTTCAGCCACAGTGAGGACGCCCTTGCTTCCTGACATCCTTATGAGGTTGTAGGCAGGATGGGTAGCTGCCATGAACTGGGCCAGCGCCGGGTACCCGAGGATGGCGTTGTACGGCAAGCCGATGCGGGCGATGTCGAAGTCGATTAGCTTGGTGCGGTAGTTGTCACGTGTGCCGAAGGTCACGGGGAAACGGATCTGCCCTAGGGGGTTGGAGGAGCCGATGCCGACTCTGGAGAAGGGCTTGCTGGGACGGAGCCACTCAAGCGGTACGTGAAGGAGACTAAAAGCCTCCACGGAGAGCACGTTGACGCCGGCGCCGCCATCGATGAGGGTCTTGGTGACGGCTACGCTGCACATGGTGGGCGTGCAAAGCATCGGGAGCATGCCCGAACCGACGGTGGTGACTGGGTGATCCCTTGAGTCGAAGGTCAGGTCGGCCTTGGGCACCGCCCAACCCAGGGGAGCCCCCAACCGCGTGGAGATGGCACCGATCTGGCAAAAGAACGGCTTGGTGTGACGGTCCTAGGGCGGCGCCTGCGAGCCACCAAGGAGAGGCACGACGACGGGGGGTTCTGGTCGCCCGAAGCGCGCGATGAAGAGGTCGCGCAGCTCCTCCCAGGAGGCCACAGAAGATCCCGGTAGATGGAGGAGCCAGGTGCGCGGCACGCCAGCAAGGGCCATTGGGAGCCAGTTGGCCATGACTTTACCATCACCCCCGGCCTCCAGGACGGCCTCCTCGTACGCCAGCAGGAAGGCTGCCGGATCCGCCGCACCATTGTAACGGGGCGGCATCTCCGACTTGAACTTGTGCGGCCACCGTACCCGCCGCAAGGCCGGGGTGAAGGCCCGGAGCCCCACGGTGCTATGGAGGGCGCCCGTCGATCCAGTCGGAGAAGCGGTGGTGTCCATGAGAGCCAGTCGGAGCGGCGAGGCCGTCGGGGCGGCAGAGCTTCGGTGCACCCCTACCTGGCGCGCCAAATGTCAGATTTTGGGTTCCGGCAAAACCCTTGAGGTTCGAACACTGGGGTGCGCACAAAGATCTCTCCCCCTCTCTAGCTCGCACACATCATGATCTCATGGCCTAGCTCGATGAACCCAAAGAACAAGAGACACAAGATTTTATACTGGGTCAGGCCACCGATGTGGTGTAATACCCTACTCCAGTGTGGTGTGGTGGATTGCCTCTTGGGCTAAGGATGAACAGTTACAAGGGAAGAACAGCCTCCTGAGGAGAGGTGTTCTTGTGCTTGGGAGGGTTGATGCGGTTCCGGATCCTCTCTTTCTAAGGTGGTGGCTCGCCCTATTTACAGAGGCCCAGGTCCTCTTCCCAAATATTAGGCAGGAAGGGATCCCACAATGGCCAGTTTAAAGGGGGACAACTAGTACAAGCTATCCTGACAAAAGTAGTCTTCGTCTGCCAAAGGCTATGGTGGTGACGCTGTCTTGGGCTCCACGGTGACCTCCGTCCTGCTATCCTGCTGGTCTTGGTCTTGTTGCACCGATATGGAAACCTTTGCCTGATGCCTCGGGACTCCTCGTCTGCGCTTGCCCCTTTAACAACAAAGAGGAAGCAAGGACACTACGCGCTGGCGCCCGTCTGGCGCCCGCCTAGCTCCAGTCGTCATGGCTTGCATCACACAAACCTCGTGAGGTATCCCTTGCCTTGATCTCTCTGCCCCTCGCAAGCCAGCCTGGTGAGGCCGCCCTTGAGGAAGCCTTGTGTCATCCGCATCGCGAGGGTCTTGAGTGTTTGTTGATGAAGATGGGTCGTACAGGGCCGCTGATGGAGCAACATTGTGGGCCGTAGGCAGGAAAGTCTAGGGATCCCCGTTCCCAGGACACCGACATTGCCAGCATCAAAGTTGAGTCTTATTCTGTGTGTTACAAACTGTCTTTGATCAATCCTTAATGATCAGACAGGTCCTAGGAGCAGCAATCTTGGCCAAGACATGCTGGTGAAGCTTAAAGCCATATATACGCTTGTTGAACAGCTATATACCGGAACTCAGCGTACGCTGGCCACAATTTCTCCAACAAATCATGGACCCATTCTGCTGAGTGGCGTCTTGAAAAAATTGTCGATTCTTCCTGCTAGGATACAAGAGATAAAACGGTCATGTGCAAGAGCCGGCGCCGTGATGGCCTTGAGCCGTGCTAAGGCATGGTTACCAGAGCTAGACCTGGCCGAGGTAGCTACTAGGTATCCAAGCTTGAAAGAAGATGGCACTCCTTTTGATGAGAAAGACTTCGCTGCCTTGTTAAAGAAATACGTCCTCTGGCAACTCTGATTGCTGATGAAACAAATCTCTCAAAATATCAGTCGGCTTATGATACAGAAAATCAGAAGATGCCCACGTCGGCTTATAAATTGATGGATTTGATTCCTCCAATCCATAAGCATACTTTCGCCACTGGAGTTGATCCGTCCGACCTTATAGATGATGAAGCTAAATTCCAAGCCTTGCATGGCATTGACTGGTCATCACCAAACTTATAGACGGTGGAGGACGAAAAACCGAAGAAGGATGATCCGGAAGCTTCAAGTCGTCAAGGCCAGGAAGATTGATCCGCGGGGCAGTTCAAATATTTGATCTTCTGAAAAACACGTGATCTTTTTGGCTCCCTGAGTCATGTAATAGGCTAGTGAAACTTTGATCTGCCCTGCCATCGTGTACATTTTGTTTTGTGCAAACTGCTGATCCGCCGGTTGAAAGACGACCACTTTATACTTATGATAGCGTCAACTTATACAGATCAGATTTAGCAATACCCCGCACACAAACAGATCACAAGTGCCCTGTGGTGCTTGATCACACTGCCAGCTTATCATACCAGTGCAGTAAGGGTGACAACCCAAAGATTGAACACATAATGCCTTGTTTAAGTGTCATATACTGTCGGCTTTGCAACACCTTATACAGCATGGGGTAATATCCCAAGACTTAGAATACAATGCTTCCAATTATCATATACTGGCGAATTATAGTCTGCCATCATGGCGGGTTATAAAAAACCCAAAGATGCTCAAATATGAGACAGACAGGGTTGTTTGGCCCGATTTGTGAAAACCATATGGTGAGAAAAGGAGTAACATAAATTCAAGATAAAAAACCCATAAAAACGAGGCTGTCATAAATTGCCAAAACCAAACCTTTAAACATAAAACTTCAATGAAACTAGCATGATAGCCACTAGAGTATCCTCACTTTCTATAAGCTGGCTCTCACATGACCCAATCGATGTTTTAACCTGGATAAGTTCATATTTGACTTATCGAGAGTACACGAGGTGGAAGTAGCATCAAGCAAACATGCAGGTTTAACCAAGTTTCAATGAAGGCGGATTAGTAGCCTAGGTTCATCCTCGCTATCTATAAGCCGTGCCCTCACATGACAATCCAACGTTTTAACCTTAACGAGTTCAGGGTCTTGTTTAAAAGATTGACTGTTAAGAGTTTGGTGGGTCAATCAGGATTACCTGGTGGAGAAGTAGCTGACCTATAGGCAGGATGACCCAAAAGGGTTACGTCCTCTTTGGTGAATACACCTATGTTTGAACAAGGTAACCCTGTCAAGAGGGTAGTGATGCTATGTTCTCTTTGGTGGATACACCTAAGTTTGGACAGGAAGCACCCAAGTGACTTATGTGTGAGTTATGCTCGCTGGGTACCTATGTTTGAGATCTGCTTGTGCAACAAAACTCTCTTTGGTCCCAGTAAACCAAGCATCGAGCCGCGGAAGTAATCATATGATGTGACAATAAAAACTCGGATGCTGAGATTTGAAACAAAAGAGGCCCTGAATTATCAGAGGTTCTGATTTCATTATATTCCTCATAGTATATACATTGATATAAATATGTACATCTCAAGAGCCAGTAACTCAGGTGTAATAAGGCCGAAGATGAGCAATATTCCACGGCCGGTGGGTCTCCTCCTCCGACGTGGGTGAGTCCTTGTGGTCTCGAACATCAATAAGATAGTATGACCCATTGTTCAAATTTTTGCTGACCACGAAAGGCCCTTCCCAAGGTGGGGATAGCTTGTGCATATCAGTCTGATCCTGGATAAGCCGGGGCACCAAGTCACCTTCTTGAAAGGTTCTGGTCTTAACCCAGTCGTTGTGATAACGGTGCAGATCTTGCTGATAAATTGCTGATTGAGTTGCCGTGAGGTCACGCTCCTCATCTAACAGGTCAAGTGCATCTTGACATGCTTTTTCATTGTCAGCTTCAACATAAGCCGCCACACGGGATGAGTCGTGACGGATGTCACTAGGGAGAACCGCCTCTACTCCGTAAACCATGAAGAAAGGTGTGTAACCCGTAGATCTGTCGGGGGTAGTATTGATACTCCATAATACTGAGGCTAACTCCTCCACCCAACAACTCGGCATCCTCTGCAAAGGAACCATAAGCCGAGGCTTGATGCCTCTCATGATCTCTTGATTGGCTCTCTCAGCTTGACCATTGGACTTGGGGTGAGCCACTGATGATACATCAAGCCGGATATGCTCACGTTGACAAAATTCTTTCATAGCACCCTTGGACAGATTAGTGCCAAAACGGTAAATCACCTTTTTGATGAATTGAACCGCCGTTTCCGCATCACACTTACTGACCGGCTCTGCTTCAACCCACTTTGTAAACTTGTCAACTGCCACCAGGAGGTGTGTCTTTTTATCTTTGGACCTTTTGAAAGGCCCAATCATATCAAGTCCCCAGACTGCAAATGGCCAAGTAATTGGAATCATCCTCAATTCTTGAGTCGGCACATGAGCTCATCATGAAAACTTTTGACAGCCATCACATTTACTGACAAGATCCTCAACATCAATGTGAGCCGTCAGCCAATAAAATCCATGACGGAAAGCCTTGGCTACAAGATATTTAGAGTCGGCATGATGACCACAATCTCCTTCATGAATCTCTCGTGGAATCTCGAAACCTTCTTCAGGAGAAACACAACGTCGAAACGCCCCTGTGACACTGTGATGATGCAACTCACCATTGACAATAGTCATTGACTTAGACCGTCGGGTTATCTACCTGGCCAAAGTTTCATCCTCAGGTAACTCGCCCCGCGTCATATAAGCCAAATATGGAACTGTCCAATCAGGAATAGCATGAAGAGCCGCCACTAGTTGTGCTTCTGGGTCAGGAACAGCAAGATCCTCCTCTGTAGGCAATTTGACAGAAGGGTTATGCAGAAGATCTAGGAAAGTGTTAGGCGGCACCGGTTTACGCTGGGATCCTAACCGACTCAAAGCATCAGCCGCCTCATTCTTCCTGCGATCAATATGTTCAAATAGCATCAACCTCCCGACGATAAGCCGTCATCAGCGGATCCTTAGAATCCCAAGTACCAGAAACTTGCTGAGCTACCAGATCTGAGTCGCCGAAACATCTCACCCGGCTTAAGTTCATCTCCTTCGCCATCCGAAGACCATGGAGCAAGGCCTCATACTCAGCTGCATTGTTAGTACAAGGGAACATCAACCGGAGAACATAAGAGAATTTATCACCTCGTGGGGAAGTCAAGACTACTCCAGCCCCCGAGCCTTCCAACTGTCTGGATCCATCAAAGTGAATAGTCTAATATGTGTTATCCGGCTTCTCCTCAGGCATCTGCAACTCTGTCCAATCATTGATAAAATCCACGAGTGCTTGAGACTTGATGGCTGTACGAGGCACATACTTTAAATCATGGGGTCCGAGCTCAATGGCCCATTTGGCTACCCAACCTGTGGCTTCTCTATTTTGAATGATATCCCCTAAAGGGGCAGAACTAACCACAGTGATAGGATGGCCCTGAAAATACTGCTTAAGCTTCCAGCTAGCCATGAAAACCCCATATACAAGCTTCTGCCAATGTGGGTATCTCTGCTTGGACTCAATAAGCACCTCACTGATGTAGTAAACCGGCGGTTGAACCGGATATTCCTTGCATGTTTCCTTCCTTTCCACCACAATGGCTACACTGACAGCTCTACTATTGGCCGCCACATACAACAACAAAGGTTCCTTATTAATGGGAGCAGCAAGAACTGGTGGCTCAGCCAACTATTTCTTCAAAGCCGCAAATGCTTGATCAGCAGCATCACTCCAGACAAAGTGATCCGTCTTCTTCATGATCTGGTACAAAGGGATATCCTTTTCACCCAACAGGCTTATAAACTGGCTTAAGACCGCAATACGACCCGCCAAACGCTGGACATCATTGATACACGCCGGTTTAGCCAAAGATGTAATAGCCTTTATCTTCTCCGGGTTAGCTTCAATTCCTCATTCAGAGACCAGAAAACCCAAAAGCTTACCAGCTGGTACACCAAAAACACACTTGGTCGGGTTAAGCATCATCTAATAAACCCAGAGATTGTCAAAGGTCTCCTTCAAATCATCAATCAGGGTCTCCTTCTTCCCGGACTTCACCACAATGTCATCCACATAAGCATGAACATTACGCCCGATTTGATTGTGAAGGCAATTTTGCACACACCGTTGGTAAGTCGCTTGGGCACTCTTGAGCCCAAAAGGCATGGACACATAGCAGAAGGCTCCAAACGGAGTAATGAAAGTTGTCTTCTCCTGGTCCTTAACTGCCATCTTGATCTGATGATAACCAGAATAAGCATCCAAAAAGCTCAAACGCTCACAACCCGTCATAGCATTAATAATTTGATCAATACGGGGGAGAGCGAAGGGATCAGCCGGACAAGCCTTGTTTAGATCTGTGTAATCCACACACATACGCCAAGTGCCATTCTTCTTAAGTACTAATAGCGGGTTAGCCAACTACTCGAGATGAAAAAATTCGACAATGAACCCAGCTGCCAAGAGCCGGGCCACTTCTTCACCAATGGCCTTACGCCTCTCTTCATTAAAACGACGAAGGAATTGCTTGAACGGTTTAAACTTTAAATCAACATTAAGAGTGTGCTCAGTGAGTTCCCTTGGTACACCTGGCATGTCAGAAGGTTTCCATGCAAAGATGGCCCGGTTCTCACGGATGAACTCGATGAGCGCGCTTTCCTATTTCGGATCCAGATTAGCACTGATGCTGAACTGCTTGGATGAATCGCCAGGAACGAAATCAACTAGATTAGTGTCATCTGCTGACTTAAACTTCAAGACCGGATCATGCTCCGTAGTTGGCTTCTTCAAAGATTTCATATCTGTCGGGTCAACATTATCCTTGTTAAACTTTAGTTCCTCTGTTGCACAAACAGACTCAGCATATGCAGCATCGCCTTCTTCACACTCCAAGGCTACCTTGCGACTCCCATGTACTGTGATGGTGCCCTTGTGACCCGGCATCTTAAGCTGTAAGTAAACATAACAAGGCCTCGCCATGAATTTAGCGTAAGCCAGCCGCCCGAATAGAGCATGATAAGGGATCTTGATTTTAACCACTTCAAAGGTCAACATCTCAGATCTGGAATCATACTCATCTCCAAAAGCAACCTCCAAAGATATCTTACCGACTGGATATGCCGATTCACCAGGCACCACATCGTGAAAAACAGTGTTTGATGGTTTTAAGATTTTTGTCAGTCAACCCCATACGACGGAAAGTTTCATAGTAAAGGATATTAATGTTGCTGCCTCCATCCATGAGCACCTTACTGAATTTGTATCCTCCAACCTAACACTACTAGGGAAAACCCTAGCAGTAGCGCGTGTATTTTGCCTATCAGTAGCACGGGATGCCGCGCTACTGATAAGGCGCTGCAGCTAACATGTAGCAGTAGCGCGTGTCATCCAACGCTATTGCTATACATGTCTAGCAGTAGCGAGGTTTGTTGCAGAGCGCTGCTGCTAATATCTGCAACGCTTTTTATCAAGAAGCGCTACTGGTATGGGAGCACTACTATTAACTTTATTCCCCTCGCTATTGCTAGTTTTATTAGTTTCTGGGTTTTTGCATATTTGTTTTGTATTTGAATAGGCTTCATACAATAATCTTTAGCATATCATACACATACAAATGTAATCATAGCATATACATACAAATAGTCTCATCAAATCATGTCATCATCATAATCATCATCCAACACAAAGTGGTCTCTCGTCATCATCTCAAAGCGATACAAGTCTCAATTACTTGCAACTACATCGTCATCCATCTAAACAATGATATAGGCGAGAAGGGCTATCACTTTGAGTGGGAGCGGAACTATGCAGTACATGAGTTCGTATCCCTCTCTCGCATTAGCGTGAACCTAAACTAACTACTAGCTGTCGCTCGGAAACTGGAAACCGGTACACCTGGGCTTGACATTCCGGCCACTCGTCGTATACTCCTGGCGTAGCACTTCTTCGCCATCGATGATCTATACACCTGCATCGTCACATGAGTCGATGATATGCAACATATATAGTTGAGCAACAGAAAGAGACATACTTGGCAAAAATAGAAGCAACATATAATAAGCATAAATAACAAAGTTCATCATACCCAAAATGCCCTAACTAGAGTGATCTTTGCTAGTCGAGGAGGACGGTTTAATTACATCACAAATAAAGTTTTGTCGTGCATAACTCAAAGTTTCGTCATATAGAAAGTATGGACTAAATGGACACATTGTCATATATCGACAATCACTCCAACATGTCTTGCCATCCATCCAAGTCAGGGAGATAGTCCCCGAGCTTAGTGAAAGGCTTTAGGTCGAGACACTGAGCGGCTACGCGTGTTCGACGTCTTCCCGCGACATTTGTCCTTCTTCGTAGAACATCCCTGTTTTTTCGACGACCTCCTTCATGATGATTTGGGCAAGTTCACGCTAGATGTGATAGAACTCAGCTTGAAGTCGATGATACTCGATATCTCCTAAGTTCTTTGCCCATTGCAGAATATGGGCATCGCCGAATCTAGGTGACATGCGAACGTTCTGGTGATCCTGTATGTACTCCAGCATGTGGTGTAGGACATAGAATCCATCATTAAGAGAATCACTCGGTTGCTGGATGCAGCAGAAGTAGGTCTTATGGACGAAGGCGGGCCTGTCGTCCCTTTTCTTCTTGTCCTTGACCTCTCCACCCCGTGCGCCGTAGTAAAACATAGCACTGTCGAGAACAGACTTGATGTGGGTGTAATCATTTTTGTTAATGTTCTTCAACGAGTCCAAGTAAAGGGCATGGGAGTATCGGGGTAGAGGATGATGAGGATGGCGCGCCCGCCGCTGCGCAAAGTAAGTACACCTCAAATTAATTAGCCTCCACTGTGCAAATGAATGATCGAAATCAAAGGAAGGATATCCACGCGGATGACTTACAGGGGATGATAAGGCACAAGAATCGCCTCCTTGTCCTTATTGGCGAGCATGAAATTGGTGATTTATTCCCTCACGTATTCATGGTGCTCTGCGCAGACTCCCAAGAAGCTCTCGTGCATGAAGTACAGGTCAGCGACACAGATATGAGGTATCTGCTCAACCCCGATGAGGTAGTTCATGTGCAAGGCATAAAGGCAGACAAATGTAAAATCCAGCTTCTTCAAGTGAAACATGTCGAAGATGTAATCGAATCAAAGGAAGAACTTCTCCGCGGGGAATGTGTTGACGTACGACAATTTCCGCGGCGTGTTAACCACGTAGAGTGGATATCATGGATTTTTTGAGGCGATGAGGCCTTTCTCTATCCGCAACACATCATCATGAAGTCTCCTTAGATCACCAAATCTGGCCCCTAGCGCTGCTTTAGGTAGGATTGGTTGACCGGGGATATGCCATTTTGCCGCACCGGGGATATCTATACGGTCTTGAACCCGAGGCTGCTGAGGCGGCTGTATCATAGAAGCAGCTCGGTTGCCTTTCCTCGCTCTCTTCCTAGGCTTCTTTGCTACCGGAAGGTCATCTATAATACGTTCAGCCTCCGGAGGCGGCAATTCAGTCACCAACTCATGACGCTCAAAACGTGAGTAGGCGCCAGTATTGAGATACTGTTGAGTGTCATCGTCATCCTCATCCTCATCTATCGCGACGTCACCAGCTACTAATGGAGCCACTTCCTCACCCCGTCCGCTATCACCCAACAAAATAGCCGATGCTAATTGGGTAGGTGGGGTGTTGATGTTCATACCTAACTGTGTGCTCGTGGGTGTGCTCCCGGCCGCCTCCAGATGAAGCAGACTCTTTGGCCACAACAAGACCCACCCATTGCAATCACGAAGCCACCGTGGGGTCTTGTCGTCATCCCCCCTAGTATCAGAGGAGCCAAATTCTCGTGGCCCAGTTTGACACTGCCACGGAAACCTTGAAGATGTCCAGGGGGATCGGCCGGCCGTGGAACAATGGTTCTTTCAGCTTCAGTTTCATCGCCTTCCCCACGTCCAGCTTCTAGTCGCTGATGGTGTACAATATGGTGCACGGGGTTACGTCGGCCCGCAAGACATGTCTGCGACGTGAGACATCCAAAAGGCAACGGAAACAGGAGATTATACATTTCTTGAAGAGGGCTGGTGTGACAGATACCGTGAGGGCGTCGAGCTCAGCCAAAGACGAAGCACCGCCGAGCATGTCCAGTGCCGGAGCCGGTGTGGGAGCCAGTGCCGGAGCAGGTGCTGCTGCTGGTGCAATGCTAGTCGTGCTGCTCCCGAAGAAGTCAGCAAGGGGAAAGTCCGCTGCATTTTTTGGATTTTGCCTGCTCCAATTGAAAATGGCCGGAACCAAGAGAGTAGACATATCTGCAACCACCTATTTTGCGGCAGCTTCCGCTGTTGCGACTGTCTCAGATGATTTCTTCTCAACCTCAATCTCAACCTTCTTGTCGATGTTTTCTTTAGTTAACCTCTGTCTTTCCTTTCTCTCCTCCATGGTCTCACGGTAGTACTTCTTCCATGTGGCGCCGTCTCCGACACCGTGCACGCGTCCATACGACGGTCGAGTCTCCACCAGGAGTCCTTTCAATATGTTCAACGCCCGGTTGAATGGAGTGTCCCACTTGGGCCTTGCCAATGCCTTAGACGGTGAGTCGCTTTCGGCCACAATCCTGTGCTGCTCTCTCTGCAAAAGGAATAAGGATCTTTTACAAATATGACTAACGTGCAGTCCAATTGATCAGAAACAAAAATTACCAGCAGTCTCGTGAACTCCGTCGTGACTAGTTCCGTCTTGAAAACCTTCTTGACTGAGTCCCAATGGTGTCGTGCCCTGAGGACGTCACGCTCCTGCGGTACGGTGAAGTCCGCCAAGGGGTCTGGGATGCCTAGACTCTCGCGCTCTGCGTCCTCCCTGGCCCATATGGACCTCTCCCCGCCGTAACCACGTCTTCCGAGGTGCTGGCACCCCATGTTCCTCTGTTGAAGCCCCTTCATGTACTTCAACTTTTTTGGCAGCTTTGGCCTTGCAAGCCACCTTGAATATTTCAAAAGTGCTCTTCCGTGATTGTCGGATTATCCTTTACAATCTCGGAGTAGGGTTCCTTTTTGTTGACGATCCAATGTTTCACCCTTGTTTTCCACGCGGCCAACGCGTCACTAAACTTGGACATGGCGTGTTTGTTTATCTTCTTCATTGTTGGGTCCTTATCTGGATCTTCATAATCCTTTTCATTCCGGCCCCGAAACAAGAATATCTGGTGCAGCTTCTTTAGGAGGGAGGGCCTCATATTATCTATCTTCTGTAGTTTCTCATTGTTGATGGTGCCAGTTGTCCGTACGATGCAGCCTATTTGATTGTCGTAGCACGATCGCGCTTCCACGGGCGCTATTGGCTCAAAAATGCCATCGTCCATCTCCGTGACCACCAGTCTAGTAGTCATGAGCTGGTTTGGGCATCGTGGCCTCTTTGCTTTCGGTTCTAGACCGGCTCCGCTAGTCTCGGCACTGGTGTTGGCGCCGGTCTCAGTATCATCATTGGTCTGCATGTCGGTATCAGTCCCCGATGCAATAGCCTGGTCCAGCAACAACATCCGTTGATCATCGGCTTCCCTCAAAAATTTGTCTACCGCCAGGTAGACATCGTCGCAATCAACAGAACCCTGTCCTTCATCGTTGCTAGCCATGTTTCCTACGATTGAATCTAGTCAATTAATTCTAGACCTAATAAAATGAATAATGACATAAAAAGGCCTATGTTTTGCAGGAACGTTGACTCCTTCCCGGTGCGGCAAATCCCGGGCACTCGATATGTCCTAATTTGAAACACAAGTCATGCGGAAATTAACGGAAAATTTCGGCATGACCTTTGCTAAAAAGTGTACACATTGAGCACCTGAAATTTATCGGAATGGAAATGAACCAACATTCTGGCAAAACATAGGCCACTCAGCTTCATTCCCTGGAAACAGTGTTCAAATATCCATCTTCGACACCACAACACATGTCCAAATATACACGAGAAACCACATGTCCAAATATACATGTCCAAATTTCACAAGCTAATTCACAAACTAAGTGTAGAAGAAAAATCATTTAACTACTAATAGAACAAAATTCAGTTAACTTTAGTGCTCTATAATGATGAAAGGAAAAAAATTCAGTTAACTACCAATTTCATTCATTTAGGTTATTCATTTAACTTCACCTAATTAACCTACTGTACCACTACTACTAGCAGCACTACTAACCTAATTAACCTAGAAAAACCCTTCTGCCCTTACTAAAAACATGTAATTAAAATCTACTAGTACCACTACTGCCCCAACCTAATTAACATCTACTAGTATCACTATATACTACAAGCAACACTAGTACAACATTTTCTTCATTTTTTTCTTTTAAAAAACATCTATGAAAACAAAAACCCTAATTAAACCCTACTGCCCTAACTAACTTTTGATGTAAACCAATTTTTTTGCTCTAAACTAATTTTTTCTCTAACATCTACTACTTAACATCTTTTGCTCTAAACTTAATTTTTTGCTATAAACTAACTTTTACTCAACTAATTTTTGCTCTAAAATGCAGAGGGGGAAAGGAGTGGTGGGGGGAGGGTGGGGGCTTATAGAGAGGTGAGAGACGGTGGAGGGGAGGTGCTCGGCGATGGAGGCAGGGCGGGCTCGGGCTTGGGCAGCGGTGTTCCTGGGCGGGCTCGGGCGGCGGTGAGGTGGAGGGCCGCTGCTGTGAGGTCGAGGGCGGCGACGGTGAGGTGGAGGGCGGCCTCGGGCGACAGCGGTGAGGCTGAGGGCGTTCTCGGGGGGAGACAGTGAGGTTGCGGGCGTCCACGCCGGCAGGAGACGGCGGCGAAGTGGGGCGACGGCGAAGTGGGCAGACGGCGGCAAAGTGGGGCGAGGGATTTGGGGAAGAAGTGGTGGCCGGGGGGAGGAAAACCGCTGGTTAAGTGAAACATAACGGAGCGCATTTCTGAAAATGCGCTATAGCTAAGTTAGCTACAGCACATTTTCAGAAATGCACTACTCTATGCCTTTTTCCTTTTTCCCCTTTTTCATTTATTTTTCTTTACATTTTATTTTTTCCTTTCTCCTTTTTTTATTTCTTTCATTTTCATTTACTTTTATACTTGTTTTTCATTTTATTTTATTTTCATTAGCAGTAGCACCTTACACCTAAATGCGCTGCTACAACAATATTAGCGGTAGCGTTGTTTCTAAAAGACCACTACTACTATGTGTAGCCTATCATCTTAGTGCTGGGAATTTTAGTAGTAGCGCTTTTACCATAGGACGCGCTACTGCTATATATGTATCTGCAACACGGTAATTCTGCACGCGCTACTACTATGTAGCAGTAGCGCGCTTTTTTAACAAGCGCTACTGCTAAAGTTCTGTGTATAAGGTTTTCCCTAGTAGTGTGAGGTGCCACCACCAGCGCCAAGTGACCCGGATTTTTAACCCGGGGCGGGTGATTCTCACGACTCCGGACAATGGCCTGCTCAGACCACCGTAAATAACGCGGAACCGCCGGCTCAACGACGTTTACTGCCCTTTTATAAAGCTTTTGATCCCTCTTACGTAAACTTGTGGTGAAGACGTGGTACTGTCCACTATTCAATTGCTTTGGATTACTTTGATAACCAGATTGATGCTGCTGATTCCCCTGACTAGATTGCTGATTATAATCGCCCTGGTTGACTTGGTTGCTTTGATTGCGTTGGCCCTGAAAACCGGAATGAGAACCGCCACCACCGTAACCCGGACCATGAGAGCTGGAACCTGAGCTGCCATTCAACCCATTATTGTTCTGGAAAAGATGGGACCTCTTGAAATCTTTCATGATACTGCAATCCTTCCATAGATGCTTGGACGGCTTCTCACGAGATCCGTGCTTCGGACACGGCTTCTGAGGTGGTGGCACCCCATGTTCCTCTATTGAAGCCCCTTCATGTACTTCGACTTTTTTTGGCAGCTTTGGCCTCACAAGCCTCCTTGAATATTTCAAAGTGCTTGGCGGTGTCAAGACCGACGGATCTCGGGTAGGGGGTCCTGAACTGTGCGTCTAAGGCGGATGGTAACAGGAGGCAGGGGACACGATGTTTTACCCAGGTTCGGGCCCTCTTGATGGAGGTAATACCCTACGTCCTGCTTGATTGTTCTTGATAATATGAGTAGTACAAGAGTTGATCTACCACGAGATCAGAGAGGCTAAACCCTAGAAGCTAGCCTATGGTATGATTGCCAGTTGTCCTACGGACTAAAACCCTCTGGTTTATATAGACACCGGAGGGGGCTAGGGTTTACACAAGGTCGGTTACAAAGGAGGAGATATACATATCCGTATTGCCTAGCTTGCCTTCTACGCCAAGTAAAAGTCCCATCCGGACACGAGACGAAGTCTTCAATCTTGTATCTTCATAGTCCAACAGTCCGGCCAAAGGATATAGTCCGGCTGTCCGGAGACCCCCTAATCCAGGACTCCCTCAGTAGCCCCTGAACCAGGCTTCAATGACGTCAAGTCTGACACGCAGTCTTGTCTTCGGCATTGCAAGGCGGGTTCTTCTCCAAATTTTGAATGTTTGTCAAGTAGTGTCTGGCACCATAAATGTTGGACTTCTTGGCTTCTACGCCCAATAAGGGCTATCTTCCACGCGTCGAATGAATATGAGGAGGCAGGGTGTTTTTACATTCGCCCCCCTAGCCAGATAAATAAATTGTCTATTAGAGGGATGGGGATTCATAGATCCAATCCATACCATCCTCCCACAGCGAGAATCCATCGGAGCACGCTTCAGAAAAATCCACTCCAACATGGCCGACCACCGCAGCTCCTCCTCTCTCCCCCGTAGCCCTAAGCCCGGTGATTGGGAGAGGTGTTTTGTCTCACACAGTCGATTAGTCGAACTACAAACTCAGGGATTTCTCCCTCCAGCGTATATGGTTCCCGTGCGAGCCGGGCTCGCCACCTACAATGCCGGGAGCAAGCGGAGAGCTTCCCCAACCCCTCTACCGGGGAGCGGTGTGCCTTGTTCCTTACTTATTAAGGGGACTCGGATTTCCGATTCATCCGTTCCTCCATGGGCTCCTGGAGTTTTACGGCCTCCAACTGCATAATTTCACCCCTACTTCCATATTACACATCGCCGGCTCTGTTGCCCTTTGTGAGTTATTCCTGGGCTGCGAGGCTCATTTCGAGCTGTGGAAAAGGTTATTTTGCCTCGTCCCCCACACACAGAAGGGGTCACTTTATCAAGTTGGCGGAGCCGAAATATGGCGCATTGCCAAAACCGATACCTGTCCGGTACTCCGAAGAAGACGTCCGAAGACTGGCCTTCGGAATGGTTTTATATGGAGGACGTCCCCCTTCCGGACCTTGTTCGGAGGGGTCTTCCTGAGTTCAACAATGCTCCTCTAAATAAACGCCGAAGTTGGCGCCCACGGAGCCCCCAGGAGGAAGACAACAGAGAAGTCCTTTACCTAATGAACCGGATTAAAGCGCTGGCTCAATCAGGATTGACAATAATCGAGGTTATGTCAATATGCATAATGCGGGGAGTGTAGCCACTTCAATATCAAGGGCACCCCCTGTGGTGTTTTAACGGGGAAGATGATGCCATCCGTTGCGGGGGTAAGGGTCCGGACAACGCTGCTGCTTTAGCAAAAATTATGTTCAAGTTGTTCTAGGGAGAGGAAGAGGAGTTCATCCGCATGAAGCCACGGGATGGATTCTCCATGTACAACCCTCCAAGCTGGGTGAGTTATATCTCCTTACTCCCATTCTTCCCGCATTCTTTGTCGTAGGTACTCACCTTGCCATTTTACGAAAGGAACTGCGAAAATCCATAAGGGAGGTCAACAGCCCATCTCCACAACCAGAGGACCCTGACCGGGCCCTCGGTCCCGGACTCAAAGAAGATCCGAACATATTCGTGGAGCTGATAGACCGGCAGTTCTATCAATTAAGCTGTGATGACGCCATGGTGTCCATTACAGCCGACTATCCCGGACTGCTCCATGCATCGCGCGTAAGAAAAACCAAAATCCCAACTCCAAAAACTAGGATCCCCTTTTAGACACTTCACCTACCATATACATATGGTGTTTTACAGGGAAGGCATTCGGGACACCGTGCCGAACCCACAGCGACTCGCCAACAAGAGGCACTGAGGCTGGGTTGGCCAAAAAGGAAGGCAGTCAGGACGAAGACGCCGGCGTAGAGGTATGACAAAAAACCCTGCTCCGTGGTTGTTGTCTTTCTCGAAATGTAATGACGTCCATGTTTCTTTAATAGAAAAAATGCTTGCCGGAATATGTCCGGCGAGGTTGCTGATCATGCTTCCACCAGTGGGGCTCTAGGGCCGGACATAGAGGCAGAAGCCGACATGGGGCCGACGCCGGATACTCCTCCTACAGAGGATGCGGATAGACTATCCGCTACAAATTCAGAAGTGGAGAGCGCCATGAATCATAGGCGTCACCGGGCCGTACTCCGTGACGCTTGCTTCTCACCAGAGGCATTTGATGCCTTTCAATTCTGGAGACACGTACCTCCCTGCTGCTCAAAATGGTCTAGCCAAAGCCATGGACCAGTATGTAAGGGATGTACGGGTAAGCAAATCTGACGATTATATGTATCAGTAGCCCTTGAGAATTGAAATAGTTGGCACGACTGATTTAAGGATCATTTATTTTGCAGGTTCTTACAGAGAAGAATACTCGACTATCACAGGAGCTGGAGGAATGCAAGACCCAACTTCGGGCCGCCGTTGCCGCATTGAAGGAACCTGAAAAGTCCCCAGCTGGTAACATTTGTTTCAAAGAATGATAGGTACCATATAGCTTGCGGCATGGCTGCAGATCTAACAATAGATATTGCAGATGTCTCCGGAGAGAATCCGGAGGACCAGCATGTCGTACGACAGCTAAAGGCTGGCGAACGCATGCTGACTAAGGTCAGGCAGGAGAAAAACAATCTCCAAGACGCCAATACCAAGCTGAGCGTGGAACTGAAAGATGTTCGAGCTCAGCTTGCGGACTCCGAGAAGGAGAATAAGCGGCTTCGACGCGGCATTTTCAGTAAGTGCTTGAATGAACCCTTAAAAGGGTGCGGCGGAAAAGCCGTCTAGCAGAGTTATGTCTGCAGGTATGCTGACGGGTCGTCCCGTGGAGGAGATGCCTGGGTCTGCGGGTGATCTTCTACCCGAGCTCTCACAACTGCATGAACAAGTTCGGCAGGTGATGCAAGGTATTGCCCAGGCCTTGTGGCCATCCGTCTCGATGCCAGCAGGCATTGGAGAGCTTACAGAGAAGCTCAAGGGAGCACGGCGGCGCTTCCATTATGGAAGATATCGGCCTGCTATCAAGGTGCCAGGGAAGCCTGGGCCAAGGTGAAGACGTGGTATACCAAGGCTGATCCAAACCACGTGGCCGAGGTCGGACCTGTGGGGCTCGATGGGAAAGAGATCCCCATTAGCTTAGTGTATGGGCAAGTAGAATTAGCTTCAAAGTATTCCCAACAGGATTGTAGGCTAGAAAGCCTGTTGGATGGTATAGAAGAGGAATTTAATCAGTCTATGTGACTATGTAATTAAAGTGACATGTATAATGCCTTCTAGCCGGATTGTAAATCATTTGTCATGGCGGACCTTTTCGCTTCAACCTCGGGACCTGATAGTCCGGAGTGTATCCGAATACCTGCTCAGTTATATAAGAACCGGGGTATGCGTGGAAACCAGGCGTAGGGGTCATTAGTGCTTGAACAGACAAGTACCCAACTAGTTATGTTATATTACATGGGTAGT
Source organism: Triticum aestivum (assembly GCF_018294505.1). NCBI lineage: Eukaryota > Viridiplantae > Streptophyta > Magnoliopsida > Poales > Poaceae > Triticum > Triticum aestivum. The sequence continues at coordinate 207,169,653 of NC_057803.1, read as the reverse complement.
AAGAAACATCTTCCAGGGAGAATAGTTCCGTCAAGGGTTCCTTTCCCTGGGTACGCATGCCCTAAAGTGCATGTCCGGACTGTGACAGGAAACGCAGGCAAAAACATCTGGGGGCACATATGGAAAATAAATAAAAATCATCTTTTGTTCACCGACCGAATATTCCCTTAAGAATGCTAGCTTTCGGCTTCACCCAGTCTGACGTACACATCCGGCTGACCCAGCAGTAACAATCGCAGAGGTGATTCCCTTATGCCTTAGCCGAATTAACGGGAACATAGGGCATAAATACAAGAGCCAGGCAACCCAGCTTGGCCAAAACTTAAGTCATATCGATGCATATAATGGCGAAGAAAAGGTACATGCGGAAGAATAACACATGTGCGGGGCATGAAGCCCAGATAAATAATTAAGCTTCTGTGTAAGAAGCCCCCAGGTATAATGAGCGCGGTTAGCGCGTAATAGTGTGCAAGCAAGGCACAAGTTGGCCCTTGAAGGCCTTGAGAAAGAAAAAAAGAAAGAAAGAGAAAAGAGACAGATAATGTATATGCGAAAAATGGACAGAGGAAGGAGACGAACATAGAGTTCGGCACTAGGCGTAGAATCTTCGGAGCCTGGCTGCGTTCCATGGGTTCGGCTCAAGTCGATTATTCGATGCATCCCGCAGACGGTACGCTCCACCGGTCAGAACTTGGTCAATAATGAAGGGACCTTCCCATTTGGGCTCGAGCTTGGTCTTTTTCTTCTCCGGCAGGCGTAGAACTAGCTCGCCAATGTTATAAGTTTTGGCCCGTACTTCTCTGCTTTGGTATCTTCAAGCCTGTTGCTGATAGAATGCGGAACAGGCTTTTGCCACGTCGCGCTCCTCCTCCAGGGTGTCCAGACTGTCCTGCCGATCGAGCTCGGCTTCTCTTTCTTCGTACATGCGCACTCGAGGTGAGTCATGAATTATGTCGCAGGGCAGAACCGCCTCTACGCCGTACACCATAAAGAAGGGTGTGTATCCAGTAGTACGATTCGGTGTGGTCCGCAGCCCCCAGAGTATGGAGTAGAGCTCCTCTACCCAGTGCATGTTAGACTCCTTTAAGGACCGCACTAATCTGGGTTTGATGCCGCTCATGATAAGACCATTTGCTCGCTCAACTTGGCCGTTGGTTTGTGGGTGATAGACAGAAGCATAATCGAGCTTGATGCCCATGTTGCTGCACCAGAGTTTTACCTCGTTGGCCGTAAAGTTTGTGCCGTTGTCAGTGATGATGCTGTGGGGGACGCCATAATGGTGTACAACCCTGGATATGAAGTCTATCACTGGTCCGGATTCGGCCGTTTTAACAGGTTTGGCATCTATCCATTTGGTGAATTTATCCACCATGACCAGTAAGTATTTTTTCTTATGGGTTCCCCCTTTAAGGGGTCCAACCATATCAAGCCCCCAGACCACGAAGGGCCAGGTAATGGGGATTGTTTGGAGGGCGGTGGGTGGCATGTGGCTTTGGTTTGCAAAAAGCTGGCAACCGACGCAGCGTTGGACCAAGTCCTGTGCATCTACCCGGGCCGTCGGCCAATAAAAACATGTACGGAAGGCCTTGCTTACAAGGGCTCGGGCTGCGGTGTGGTGGCCGCCGAGTCCGGCGTGAATTTCTGCCAAAAGTTTTTCCGCCCTTCCTCTTTGGAGATGCACTTTTGAAGGACTCCGGTAGTGCTTTTATTATACAGCTCTCCCTCATGGACCCTGTAGGCTTTAGATCGCCGCACTATGCAGCGTGCCTCATTTTGGTCCTCGTGAAGTACCTGCCTAGTTAGGTAGGTCAGGAATGGTTCTGTCCATGGGGCGATGATGGCCATTATTACGTGGGCTGAAGGTGTTATTTTGGTGGTAGAGCCTCCGATTATGTCAGAGTGTTCGGTATCGAGCATTTTGGTCGGGTCCGGACTATTGTTACCGGTGTCCCCTTCCCATACCACGGATGGCTTAAACAACCTCTCCAAAAAGATGTTGGGGGGATCGCATCGCGTTTTGCGCCGATGCGGGCGAGGATATCCGCCGCCTGATTGTTTTCCCGAGCCACATGGTGAAATTCGAGCCCCTCGAACCGAGCTGACATCTTTAGGACGGCGTTGCGATAGGCCGCCATCTTCGGATCCTTGGCATCGAAGTCTCCATTTATTTGGGATATTGCGAGGTTCGAATCCCCACGCACCTCCAGGCGTTGAATGCCCATGGAAACTGCCATCCGGAGACCATGTAACAGGGCTTCGTATTCGGCTGCGTTGTTGGAGTCTGTATACAGTATCTGTAGTACGTATTGAACTGTATCTCCGGTTGGGGACGTCAGGACGACGCCAGCCCCCAGACCAGCCAGCATTTTGGAGCCGTCGAAGTGCATGATCCAATTGGAGTATGCGCCGTACTCTTTAGGGAGTTCGGCTTCCGTCCATTCGGCGACAAAGTCGGCCAATACTTGCGATTTAATGGCTTGCCAGGGTTTGTATGTTATGTCGAACGGGAGGAGCTCAATGGCCCATTTGGCAATCCGGCCCGTGGCGTCGCGGTTGTTTATAATATCATTAAGTGGCACTTCCGAGGCTACTGTAATCGAACACTCTTGAAAGTAGTGTCGCAGCTTCCGGGATGCCATGAATACCGCATAGGCTATCTTTTGATAATGTGGGTACCGTGACTTGCATGGAGTGAGGACAGTGGATACATAATATACCGGCTTTTGAAGGGGGAATTTATGTCCGTCCGCTTCTCGTTCGACGACGAGCACTGCGCTTACAACCTGATGAGTTGCCGCAATGTACAACAACATTGGTTCGCCGATGTTTGGCGCGGCCAGGATTGGGTTGGTTGCCAGTATGGCTTTTATTTCTTCCAATCCGGCTGTGGCAGCGTCCGTCCACTCGAAGTGTTCGGTGCGCCGAAGGAGGCGATAAAGGGGTAATGCCTTTTCTCCTAAGCGGGAGATAAAGCGGCTTAGAGCCGCCACACATCCAGTTAATTTCTGGATTTGTTTGAGGTCTGTTGGGGTAGCCAACTGTGACAGAGCTCGGATTTTGGCCGGATTAGCTTCAATTCCTCTACTGGAGACAATGAAGCCCAGGAGCTTTCCGGCTGGTACGCCGAAAACGCATTTTTCCGGATTGAGCTTGATGTCGTATGTTCGGAGGTTGTCGAATGTGAGCCTCAAGTCGTCTATTAGAGAGTCGACGTGTTTGGTTTTGACGACCACATCATCTACGTATGCCTCTACTGTTTTGCCGATCTGTTTCTCCAGACATGTCTGAATCATGCGCTGATATGTTGCGCCGGCGTTTTTGAGCCCGAAAGGCATTGTGTTGAAACAGAAGGGGCCGTATGGTGTGATAAATGCCGTTGCGGCTTGGTCGGACTCCGCCATCTTGATTTGGTGGTAGCCGGAGTATGCGTCGAGGAAACACAATGACTCGTGTCCTGCGGTAGCATCGATAATTTGATCAATGCGGGGGAGGGGGAAGGGATCCTTTGGGCAGGACTTGTTGAGGTCCTTAAAATCGACACACAGGCGCCAGGATTTGTCCTTCTTTGGTACCATCACCAGGTTTGCTAGCCAGTCCGGGTGTTTTATTTCTCTAATGAATCCGGCCTCTAATAACTTGGCTAGTTCCTTCTCCCATAGCTTGTCTCTTAGGTTCAGAGAAACGCCGAAGAGTCTGCTTGACCGGCTTGAATCCCTTTAGAATATTGAGGCTGTGCTCGGCCAGCCTGTGTGGGATTCCTGGCATGTCTGAGGGGTGCCAGGCGAATATGTCCCAATTCTCGCGTAGGAACTCTCGTAGTGCGGCGTCCACGGCGGGGTTTAACTGTGCCCCGATGGAGGCTGTTTTTGTAGGGTCTGTTGGGTGGACTTGGAATTTGACTATTTCATCCGCTGGTTTAAAAGAGGTGGACTTGGATCTCTTGTCAAGTATCACGTCGTCCCTGTCCACTATGGAGCGTAGCGCAGTTAATTCCTCGGCCGAAAGGGCTTCGGATAATGCCTCGAGGGCCAATGCGGCTGTTTTGTTTTCGGCGCGGAGTGCTGTGTCCGGATCACTAGCGAGAGTGATGATTCCGTTGGGCCCGGGCATTTTGAGCTTCATGTACCCATAATGGGGTATGGCTTGGAAGATCGTGAACGCCTCCCGCCCTAAAAGGGCGTGGTATCCACTACTGAACGGGGCCACTTGGAATGTAATTTATTCGGACCTATAGTTCTCCGCCGTGCCGAATACCACATCTAGTGTGATTTTCCCAGCACAGCGTGCTTCCCGACTGGGGATGATTCCTCTGAAGGTTGTGCTACTTTGCTCAATGCGGTTCCAGTCTATTTCCATTTTTTGAAGAGTTTCCTCATAGATGAGGTTTAATCCACTGCCGCCGTCCATGAGTACTTTGGTGAGTCGAAAGCCGTCCACAATTGGACTGAGGACCAGTGCAGCTGGTGCTCGGGCTGTTCGGAATTTAGGTTCGTCACTGGCATTGAAGGTAATAGCCGTGTCGCTCCATGGATTTATTGCTGCCACGTGGCAGATTTCGGCAATGCTGCGGAGTGTTCGCTTGCGCCTATTATTTGATGCGAAGGTTTCAAAGACTGTTAATACCGTATTGTTATCCCGGGATGGTGCTCTGTGGCATCTGGGATGAGAAGATCCTCACCACTTTTGGCCACCTGCCGGAGTATCCAACATGCTCTAAGGCTGTGTGTTGGTATGGTATCCGCTGTACTATGAATTTTGCAGGGTCCGTTGAGCCATCCCTCCAATACGGTTCCACACCCTGTAGAGGGTTTTTGTTTCTTTGTAATTAACCCGGGTGTCTTATGATAGTGCACCCTTTTACTTCGGACTGGGTGTATATTCGGAGCCGGATTATCCCAAAATTTCGTTTCAGTTTTCCAGGCGCTTTCCATCGCACAGTACTTTCGTACTATGGACGCCAAGTCAGCGAAGCGTGATATGTCACGGCGACTTAAGGCGTTAAGGATTCCCTTGTTCGTGCAATTATTGCAGAAAAATGAGACTGCATCTTCCTCGCGACAGTCCTTAACCTTGTTCATCACAAGGAGGAATCTGGCCCAATAATGATGTATTGTTTCATGGGGCTCTTGCCTGATGTGGGAAAGATCGTTTATGTATGGGTGGGTGGGTGGATTTGAGTATGAGCCCTTACCCGATCTGAGACCCAGGGGCCGAGGAGTTTCCAATCTTGGAAGTTCGGATTCCGGGATGTTGCCCGATAAGTCTGGCCCGCGGCCTGACTCTAGGTTCAGGGCTTGGGTGATGTCCTCCCGTAAAGGGGTATCCGTCTCGGAGAGCTCAGGAATCCGAACATAGTTAGTCCTCAAGATAGAGGAAGAATCGCCGCATTGTTCCTCCACCACCACAATATGATGGGTGACCGGTGGAGAGTTAATCTCCCTTTGATCGGGTTTAAGCCCAATCCGATCATAGTCCGTAGCAACTCCCAAGGCGGTGATGCGATCCAAGAGCTCGTTTAGGGAAGAGAGCTCCATTAGATCCATCTGCTCAACAAATTCCAAGCCGACGTGGAGGTTATTTTCGATGACCCGAGAAGTCATCGTCGATGCAACAGCCGAACGGGCGGTCATGATGAAACTGCCTAGCCAGAGAGTTTGGCCGACAGCCAGGGCTCCCCCAGCGGTAATGTTGTTTTTAACAACGAGACAAGGCATCCTTCCTTACAGCGACGGCACAGTGGAACTCTCAATGAAAGCACCAATGTCGGTGTCAAAACCGGAGGATCTCGGGTAGGGGGTCCTGAACTGTGCGTCTAAGGCGGATGGTAACAGGAGGCAGGGGACACGATGTTTTACCCAGGTTCGGGCCCTCTTGATGGAGGTAATACCCTACGTCCTGCTTGATTGTTCTTGATAATATGAGTAGTACAAGAGTTGATCTACCACGAGATCAGAGAGGCTAAACCCTAGAAAGTAGCCTATGGTATGATTGTCTGTTGTCCTACGGACTAAAACCCTTCGGATTATATAGACACCGGAGGGGGCTAGGGTTTACACAAGGTCGGTTACAAAGGAGGAGATATACATATCCGTATTGCCCAGCTTGCCTTCTACGCCAAGTAAAAGTCCCATCCGGACACGAGACGAAGTCTTCAATCTTGTATCTTCATAGTCCAACAGTCCGGCCATAGGATATAGTCCGGCTGTCCGGAGACCCCCTAATCCAGGACTCCCTCAGTGCTCTTCCGTGATTGTCGGATTATCCTTTACAATCTCGGAGTAGGGTTCCTTTTTGTTGACGATCCTATGTTTCAACCTTGTTTTCCACGCGGCCAACGCGTCGCTAAACTTGGACATGGCGTGTTTGTTCATATTCTTCATTGTCAGGTCCTTATCTGGATCTTTATAATCCTTTTCATTCCTGCCCCGAAACAAGAATATCTGGTGCAGCTTCTTTAGGAGGGAGGGCCTCATATTATCTATCTTCTGTAGTTTCTCATCGTTGATGGTGGCGGTTGTCCATACGATGTAGCCTATTTGATTGTCGTAGCACGATCGCGCTTCCACGGGCGCTATTGGCTCAAAAATTCCATCGTCCATCTCCGTGACCACCAGTCTAGTAGTCATGAGCTGGTTTGGGCATCGTGGCCTCTTTGCCTTCAGTTCTAGACCGGCTCCGCTAGTCTCGGCACCGGTGTCGGCGCCGGTCTCAGTCTCATCGCCGGTCTGCATGTCGGTATCAGTCCCCGATGCGACAGCTGGGTCCAGCAACAACATCCGTTGATCATCAGATTCCCTCAAAAATTCGTATGCCGCCAGGTAGACATCGTCGCAATCAACAGAACCCTGTCCTTCATCGTTGCTAGCATGTTTCCTATGATTAAATCTAGTCAATTAATTCTAGACCTAATAAAATGAATAATGACATAAAAAGGCCTATGTTTTGCAGGAATGTTGACTCCTTCCTGGTGCGGCAAATCCCGGGCACTCGATATGTCATAGTTTGAAACACAAGTCATGCCGAAATTCACGGAAAATTTTGGCATGACCTTTGCTAGAAAGTGGACAAATTGAGCACCTGAAATTTGTCGGAATGGAAATGAATCAACATTCCGGCAAAACATAGGCCACTCGGCTTCATTCCCTGGAAACAGTGTTCAAATATCCATCTTCAACACCGCAACACATGTCCAAATATACACGAGAAACCACATGTCCAAATATACATGTCCAAATTTCACAAGCTAATTCAAAAACTAAGTGTAGAAGAAAAATCATTTAACTACTAATAGAAGAAAATTCAGTTAAATTTAGTGCTCTATAATGATGAAAGGAAAAAAATTTAGTTAACTACTAATTTCATTCATTTAGGTTATTCATTTACTTCACCTAATTAACCTACTGTACCACTACTACTAGCAGCACTACTAACCTAATTAACCTAGCAAAACCCTACTGCCCCAACTAAAAACATCTAATTAACATCTACTAGTACCACTACTGCCCTAACCTAATTAACATCTACTAGTATCACTATATACTACAAGCAACACTACTACAACATTTCTTCTTTTTTTTAAACATATATGAAAACAAAAACCCTAATTAAACCCTACAGCCCTAACTAACTTTTGATGTAAACCAATTTTTTTGCTCTAAACTAATTTTTTCTCTAACATCTACTACTTAACATCTTTTGCTCTAAACTAAATTTTTTGCTATAAACTAACTTTTACTCTACTAATTTTTGCTCTAAAATGCAGAGAGAGAACTCGGGCGGGTCATGCACACTGAGCCGTCTCGATGATGTTGGTGTAGATGTCCGGCTTAGAGCCCGGTTCGCCGATCTTGCTGATGAAGACATGAATTCCACCGAAGGGGACCCGGTAGCCGTACTCAACTGAGCCGGCCCCGAGGCCCCAGCCTGCATCGTCGATGTAGAGCTTGCCGCGACGACTCTTGGTCATCCAGCCCACAGTGTATCTTTGATCCCTTCAAAGTTGCCTTTCAAGAACTCGAAACCACCGTGCGTTGGCCCCATGGTTGGCACCAACTGTCATGGAATTGTCACGACAGATGTCCTAGCAGAAGGACTTAGTCGTGGAGCCATCGCAATAGGGTTAGCTTAAAGGGGTTAAATGGGACAAGGGACAGAAGGAGTTTATACTGGTTCATCCCCTTGCAGTGAAGGTAAAGGCCTAATCCAGTTTGAGGTGGTATTGCTTATGTCTCGATTACCAGGGAGCGAATACGCTTGACCTAGTTTTCGATCTATTGTCTCTTGCCCTAAACCGCCATCGGGTCGTCCCTTTATATACACAGGTTGACGCCCAGTGGCTTACAGAGTCTCGGCCGGCTCATAAATGTGTCCGGTCTGGTGACTAATTACACTTGCCTTATAATACAAGTCATACATACATGGCGGTTTTATCCCTTTGGGCCCTTTAGTGTGTCTGCTTCATGAATCGCCATCTTTAATATCTTCATGGGCTTTAGTTTGATGAACCGCCATTGGGATAACCCGGCCCCTCCTGGGCGGGTCATGCCCAATAGTCATATCCCCAACAGTACCATTGTGCAACTATCATGTTGTAACACCCACGATGTGGCTATATCTCCCACATGTCGGAGCATGACTTAGAGGCATAACCGCATGGTAGGCATGTCGCAAGAGGGGTAATCTTTCCACATCCCATATACTGAATAAGGAAGGGATAAAGAGACGGCTTACATTCGCCACTTCACAAAAATAACAAGTTAAACATACATCAACCAGAATACAATCAAGGTCCGACTACGGAACCAAAATAAAAGAAGACAACCCCAAATGCTAGATCCCCGATTGCCCCAACTAGGCTCCTCTACTGATCAACAGGAAACGAAACAACACAACGAACAAGATCTTCATCGAGCTCCCACTTGAGCTGGGTTGCGCCGCCTGCACTGGTATCATCGGCACCTGCAACTGTTTGGAAGTATCTGCGAGTCACGAGGACTCAGCAATATCACACCCGCGAGATCAAGACTATTTAAGCTTATGGGTAGGAAAGGGGTAATGAGGTGGAGCTGCAGCAAGCACTGAGACCATATGGTGGCTAACATACGCAAATAAGAACGAGAAGAGAAGCAACGCAACGGTCATGAAACTAGAAGTGATCAAGAAGTGATCCTGAAACTACTTACGTTCAAGCATAACACAAGAACTGTGTTCACTTCCCGAACTCCGCCGAGAAGAGACCATCACGGCTACACATGCGGTTGATGCATTTTAATTAAGATAAGTATCAAGTTCTCTACAACCGGATATTAACAAATTCCCATCTGCCCATAACCGCGGGCACGGCTTTCGAAAGTTCAAAACCCTACAGGGGTGTCCCAACTTAGCCCATCACAAGCTCTCATGGTCAATGAAGGATATCCCTTCTCCCAGGAAGACCCGATCAGCCTCGGAATCCCGGTTACAAGACATTTCGACAATGGTAAAACAAGACCATTAAAGCCGCCCGAATGTGCCGACAAATCCCGATAGGAGCTGCACATATCTCATTCTCAGGGCACACCAGATGAGGAGTCCATACAACTAAAACCAACCCTCAACTTTCCCCGAGGTGGCGCTGCAAGGGGCTCTAGTTTGGACCAACACTCAGAGG